>NC_060185.1:15708579-15831079 GCF_021184085.1 Oncorhynchus gorbuscha
TCTCTCTCTCCAGTTCCCTCTCCCTCTCCAGTTCTCTCTCTCTCTCTCTCTCTCTCTCTCTCTCTCTCTCTTCTCTCTCTCTCTCCAGTTCCCTCTCTCTCTCCAGTTCCTCTCTCTCTCTCTCTCTCTCTCTCTCTCTCCAGTTCCCTCGCTCTTCTCTCTCCAGTTCCCTCGCTCTTCTCTCTCCAGTTACCTCGCTCTTCTCTCTCCAGTTCCCTCGCTCTCTCCAGCAGAGAACAGCATGTGTTTTGTATCACTAATATTTAGTCAATTGGAAGCACAGTGCAGAGGAGACAGTGGACGTGCTGTAAGAGATGCTTGGTGTTGTTCAGCTCTGGCTGTATCCTCTGTCAGGCTTCTGTTCATCCTTTAGATACCTGCATGTCGTGCTTTACTGGTGTCAGAATCAACCTCTGGTTATGTGTTGGACCGGGCAGATTTCTCTCTCTGGTGTATCACTGCTGGAGTCTGAGTCAGTGGGATGTTTTAGGTTGAGTGAGTCAGTGGGATGTTTTAGGTTGAGTGAGTCAGTGGGATGTTGATTGAAAGAGACTGTATTTAATCGACTGAATGAATGAACCCAGAGGTTCTAACACCTGCCTCCCCCTCCCTGAAAAGAAGGGAGTAGAAAACAACATCACCACAGAGGACAACATCACCACAGAGGACAACATCACCACAGAGGACAACATCACCACAGAGGACAACATCACCACAGAGGACAACATCACCACAGAGGACAACATCACCACAGAGGACAACATCACCAGAAGAGCTGCTTTCTGTCATATTTTTTTGTGCGTTCCTATTTGAAGACTGGAGCCATGCTTTTGTTATTTAAACCAGGAAGTGTATTTAGTTTCAATAACATCTGTTTTGTTGTGATTTTGCTTCCGCGTCCTACCCACTGACCACCTCTACTGAGCCCCTTTAGTTACTGATGAAGTAAAGGTCAGAAAGTGTCAGATCTCACTTCTAACCTTTCAGTTTGACCCTTGAACTTTGACATATGATGTCCTGTAGATTTTGAAAGCCCTTCAGACTGATTAATCAGCTCCTAACATATCGCACAGCTCGTGGCTTGCACATTTCAAACCTGCCACACTGATAGGGAATACTACACAAGAAACTCCCGTATAGAAGATTCAACTACACTGAACAAAAATACAAAACACAACATGCAACAATTTCTAAGATTTTACTGAGTAACAGTTCATATAAAGAAATCAGTCAATTTAAATCCATTTGTTAGGCCCTGATATATGGATTTCATGGCTGGGAATACAGATATGCATCAGATCACAGATACCTTGGTCTGCAGTTGGATATACTGAGGCTGGTTGGACATACTGCCAAATTCTAACAAACGACTTTGGAGGAGACTTGTGCTAGAGAAATTAACATTAAATTCTCTGGCAACAGCTCTGGTGGACATTCCTGCGGTCAGCATGCCAATTGCACGCTCCCTCAACAGCACATTTTAGAGTGGCCTTTTGTCCCCTGCACAAGGTGCATCTATGTAATGATCATGCTGTTTAATCAGCTTCTTGATATGCCACACCTGTCAGGTGAATGTATTTTCCTGGCAGAGGAGAAATGCTCACTAACAGGGATGTCAACAGATTTGTGAGAAGAAGAAAAATGCGTAAAAAGTTTTTTGTGCGTAAAGAACATTTCTGGGATCTGTTATTTCCACTCATGAAACATGGGACCAAATCTTTACATGTTGTGTTTATATTTTATTCAGTGTAGACACCCTGTGGGGTTGTACCTCACCGTAGGTCAGTGTAGACACCCTGTGGGGTTGTACCTCGCCGTAGGTCAGTGTAGACACCCCGTAGGGTTGTACCTCACCGTAGGTCAGTGTAGACACCCTGTGGGGTTGTACCTCGCCGTAGGTCAGTGTAGACACCCTGTAGGGTTGTACCTCACCGTAGGTCAGTGTAGACACCCTGTGGGGTTGTACCTCGCCGTAGGTCAGTGTAGACACCTTGTGGGGTTGTACCTTACCGTAGGTCAGTGTAGACACCCTGTGGGGTTGTACCTCACCGTAGGACAGTATCCAGCAGGGTAGCCTAGTGGTTAGAGCGTTGGACTAGTAACCGAAAGGTTGCAAGTTCGAATCCCTGAGCTGACAAGGTACAAATCTGTCGTTCTGCCCCTGAACAGGCAGTTAACTCACTGTTCCTAGGCCGTCATTGAAAATAAGAATTTGTTCTTAACTGACTTGCCTAGTAAAATAAAGGTTAAAAAAAAAGTAAAAATCCATGACCAGCCCCTTCACGCAGGCCTTCTTAGGTAGACATCATAGCACTTGATTTGTTTTATTCACCCGTTTCTAATTCTGGTGTTTTTTAGTGTAGCTCTCTCATTCTGGCTGCACCTCCCTAACCTCTGACCCTAACCTCTGATCCTGTATCGTGTTCTACAGAAGCCAGGGAACCATTTGGTTTGTAGGGTGAGGTTATTAAAAAATACAAATAAAAGTTATTTGAATTATGAAACAATTGAAGGAATATTGAATGAGCCTTGAAGATAATGTGGATTTGTTAGTTTCAGGTGGTGTGTGAGTTTTGAGTGATTATAATGCGAAGGGAGTTAGGATACGGTCCTATCTGTACTTGGCGAGTTTGGTCTGCTCTAAACCACGCCCTCTCTGAGATCTTTAGAATGTTTATCAAACCTGTTTAGAAGTTTATGGTTTACATCAACGTCCTCCATCTTGTCAGAAAGCTGTTCTCACCCACAGAGCAACACTTTTATTACAATACGTCTGATGTTACGGGTCATCTCTCTGGCCAAACACAGCTCTGTAATCTCCCTCTGGAACAGTCCTGTGTCCCTGTAGGTTTAGTTTATTGTCCCCTTTTCTTGGTATCTATTTTGTTTTGATTTGGAGATGGTTCCGAGCTTCTAAATCAGTGTAGTTGAACAACAGGCCTTCTCTTCTGACTCTTGCCACGGTGACAACATTGACAACAGGTGAAAAATCCTTTCTGCATATTATTATTAGCTGTAAAAAAGTAACAAAAATACATGTATTTATTGTGTACAAAATGTTCAATAAAAAAACGGATGGAAAATTTGTTTTTTTTGTATTTTTGTTCTTCACAGTAGACATAGTTAAATCATCTCTGTCCAAGATATTATAGTTAAATCATCTCTGTCCAAGATTTATAGTTAAATCATTTACATTTATAGTCATTTCCAAGACATTATAGTTAAATCATCTTATCCAAGATATTATAGTTAAAATCTCCAAGATATTATAGTTAAATCATCTCTCTCCAAGATATTATAGTTAAATCATCTCTCTCCAAGACATTATAGTTAAATCATCTCCAAGACATTATAGTTAAATCATCTCTCTCCAAGATATTATAGTTAAATCATCTCTCTCCAACATATTATAGTTAAATCATCTCTCTCCAAGACATTATAGTTAAATCATCTCTCCAAGATATTATAGTTAAATCATCTCCAAGACATTATAGTTAAATCATCTCTCTCCAGGACATTATAGTTAAATCATCTCCAAGACATTATAGTTAAATCATCTCTCTCCAAGATATTATAGTTAAATCATCTCTCTCCAGGACATTATAGTTAAATCATCTCTCTCCAAGATATTATAGTTAAATCATCTCTCTCCAGGACATTATAGTTAAATCATCTCTTTCCAAGATATTATAGTTAAATCATCTCTCTCCAAGATATTATAGTTAAATCATCTCTCTTCAAGATATTATAGTTAAATCATCTCTCTCCAAGATATTATAGTTAAATCATCTCTCTTCAAGATATTATAGTTAAATCATCTCTCTCCAATATATTATAGTTAAATCATCTCTCTCCAGGACATTATAGTTAAATCATCTCTCTTCAAGATATTATAGTTAAATCATCTCTCGTTTGCGAGCAAGGAAGCCTACAAACTTGATTCAGTTCCACCAGCTCTGTCAGGAGGAATGGGCCAACATTCATCCAACTTATTGTGGGAAGCTTGTGGAAGGCTACCTGAAATGTTTGACCGAATTTAAACCATTTAAAGGCAAGGCTACCAAATACGATTTGAGTGTATGTAAACTTCTGACCCGCTGGGAATGTGACGAAAGAAATAAAGCTGACATTTCATATTCTTAAAATAAAGTGGTGATCCTAACTGACCTAAAACAGAGCATTTTTTACTCAGATTCAAAGTCAGGAATTGTGAAAAACTGAGTTTAAATGTATTTGGCTAAGGTGTATGTAAACTTCCGACTTCTACTGTATGTGCTCTCGTGGGTCATTGACAGTTGAGGGTAAAATAAGATGCTTTTTGTTGGTAGGTCAAAAACCATCTCTGTTGTTGGCCTTATTGGAAGACATACAACTCGTTGTTTAGGCTATCCCCAAGTAGTGCATCTGGCTACCTTGAGGTTGATTTGGCCAGTCTGTCTCTATTCTGTTAAGGAACAGTAAACTTATTCTATTGAACATTTTCTACAGGCTAAAATGTTGTGGAAATAATCAGAATTGGTTGGTAACATAGGTAAGATGTTTTATATTCATTATATGTTTGTAAGTTACTTCTCATCAGAATGTTATTTGTGTATAATACTGTGGCGGGGTTGCAGTTATCTGTTCTAGGTCAAGACTAAGTTGCATGGGCCGCAGAGAGGGGAGAGGTCAAAGTGTCATCATGTGTAAACATATCTTTTGCTCCACTGTGTGTGTGCCAGTCACTCCCTACTTTTCCCAGCGGGGAAAAGAGGGTGGCAGTGTCTGGAATCATTCTATGCTCCCTCTAATGTTGTCCCTATCTTAACCTATAGCAATCATTCTCCTCTCCGTGAGTTTGTCCAGGATTGGTTGTATTTCGAATTGGTTGTATCTAAATGACAATTTGATATATGCCTGTTGATATGGAGGGTTGGTTTATGGTTCTGAGGTTGAGAGAGGAGACAAAGCTGAACAATGAATTATGTCGATGCTGTCTTATCCTGTGTATCTTTGCTATAAAGGATCCCATTTGCCATTATGTTGGGACTCTCAACTTTTCTTTAGAGATACTGAACTGTTGAAAGTCAAAATGCTATTGCAATGTGGAAGGGGCTCTCAGAGAATTCATTGATAGACACTGAATCGATCTGAGAGTCACAGGGTTATGATAGAGCTCATATAATTAAAGATGGACTTTGATAAATAACTCTGACTCTGTGTGTGTGGTTTGCTCCCATGATTTGGTAAATAGAGGAAATTTCCATGACAAAAGTCTCTTAGCCGCATAGTCTCCATCCTATTTTTAAAGCTGAAGGTTTTGAGAGTTTGTGTAAAATTGTGTCCCTTGTGTTTGGATAGCCGGCAGTGCGCAAAGCCTCGATATGGAAGTGTTCTCCAGAATGGATCTTTCAGAGTACCATTCGGTCATTCGATAGGGAAGTGTTCTCCAGAATGGATCTTTCAGAGTACCATTCGGTCATTCGATAGGGAAGTGTTCTCCAGAATGGATCTTTCAGAGTACCATCGTTTGATAGGGAAGTGTTCTCCAGAATGGATCTTTCAGAGTACCATTCGTTGGATAGGGAAGTGTTCTCCAGAATGGATCTTTCAGAGTATCATTCGGTCATTCGGTAGGGAAGTGTTCTCCAGAATGGATCTTTCAGAGTACCATTCGGTCATTCGATAGGGAAGTGTTCTCCAGAATGGATCTTTCCAGGTCAGTACCATTCTCCAGAATGGATCATTCATTCGGTCATTCGATAGGGAAGTGTTCTCCAGAATGGATCTTTCAGAGTACCATCGTTGGATAGGGAAGTGTTCTCCAGAATGGATCTTTCAGAGTATCATTCGGTCATTCGATAGGGCAGTGTTCTTCAGAATGGACCTTTCAGAGTACAATTTTTGGTTCGACAGGGAAGTGTTCTCCAGAAAGCATCTTTCAGAGTACCATTCAGTCGTTCGATAGGGAAGTGTTCTCCTCTCGTCTTCGGTCAATACTAGATTATTTAACATATACAGCTGCAGACTGTGAATGTGTAGTCTTGTAGTTTTCTTAACCATTTAATGCGTGGGTACTGCATCCTCACCTCCTCTGGTCTATATTTAAATTGCCAACCATTTCAACATGTAGCTACAACTCTATGCTCTCTGGTCTATAGTGTAGTAGCCATTTCAACATGTAGCTACAACTCTATGCTCTCTGGTCTATAGAGTAGTAGCCATTTCAACATGTAGCTACAACTCTATGCTCTCTGGTCTATAGAGTAGTAGCCATTTCAACATGTAGCTACAACTCCATGCTCTCTGGTCTATAGTGTAGTAGCCATTTCAACATGTAGCTACAACTCTATGCTCTCTGGTCTATAGAGTAGTAGCCATTTCAACATGTAGCTACAACTCTATGCTCTCTGGTCTATAGAGTAGTAGCCATTTCAACATGTAGCTACAACTCCATGCTCTCTGGTCTATAGTGTAGTAGCCATTTCAACATGTAGCTACAACTCTATGCTCTCTGGTCTATAGAGTAGTAGCCATTTCAACATGTAGCTACAACTCTATGCTCTCTGGTCTATAGAGTAGTAGCCATTTCAACATGTAGCTACAACTCTATGCTCTCTGGTCTATAGTGTAGTAGCCATTTCAAGCGTGGGGACTCCCATCCCTGCGATTTCTTGACTAAATGTACATTTTGTCACGAGTGCTATTCAAGCACTGCTATTCAAGCACTGCTATTCAAGCACTCGGGGGGGAAAAGGTGCGTTCCCTCCTTTTGTTGTAATGTCTGTTCTCACATGGGCGTGGCCAACGACTTGGTTAAGACTTCATATGAAAAACAATTCTCTCATTTAGAAGGCTAACATCACATCTTCTCACAAATAGTTTCATATTTAATCATATCAGTTCCCCAACATTTAGAAGTGAATCTGATCACTGAGAATTATACACATTCAGATATACAGTTATGTCGTTCTATTGCCCTTAGTTACATTGCAAATCTTTAACAAATTCAACAGGATTGTTCTTTAAGTGCCCATTGACCATTCCAACTGGTTGGAATATTGTTTCATTATTAAACCATGTTATGCTAAGGTTTGGCCAAGTCTCTCTGTGTGTTCCACAGTCACACAATCCACTCTCAATATTTCAGTTTTTACAACCGGTCATAAAATGAATTGGAAGAAGAGAAGAGGAAAATCTGGTTTCTATAATTCATGCAAGTCATGACAGGAGCAATAGCTAACGATGCCCAGAGGGTCCCTGTTAAGAGCATAGGTTGGGGCAAGGAGAGGGACGGAAGCAATACTGTTACATTGTTGCCGTACCAGGATCACTCAGTGGGGCTCTGCCAGGCTGCTGGATTTGCTGTGGACAAGGAGGAGGTCAAAGGGGGGTGAGTGTAACCTGTGTGAAATGCCTAGCTAGTTAGCAGTGCGCGCTAGACTAGTAGGGTTTCAATTGGTGATGTCACTCGCTCTGAGACCTTGAAGTAGTTGTTTTGAGAGTTTGTGTAAAGCCTAGATTTGGGGACGGAGAGGGACGGAAGCAGTACTGGTACACAGGGGGTGTTACTGGACTTATTACTGGAATAATACCACTTTCTGCCACACCTGACTATAACTGTAGTAGGCATGTCATATCCACCTGCTGTATATTGAGCGCAGGAGCCAAATACACGCACGCACACACGCGCACACGCACACGCACACGCACACACACACACACACACACAAACACACACACACACACACAGAGGAGACAGACTAACACAGCAACCCAGAGAGTTAGAGACAGAACACAAACTCTCCTCTCCTGTGCTCTCTCCTCTCGTGTGTGAGTTGGCTACATGCATGTTGTCGACATTGCTCTGGATGCTGGTGGAAGTCTTATATCTTGATGTGTGTGTGTGTGATAGACTCAGGATGGCTCTGGATGTTGGTGGCGCGGTGGCAGTGGTGGTCTTCTATGTCCTGATCCTGGCCATAGGGATCTGGGCCTCCAGGAAGTCCAAGAAGGAGGAGGAGAAATGTGTGGGCAGCAAGAGTGAGGTCAACATGATAGGAGGACGCAATATCAACGTTTTGGTGGGGGTTTTCACTATGACAGGTGAGTCCTCTCTCTCTGTGTGTGTGTGTGTGTGTGTGTGTGTGTGTGTGTGTGTGTGTGTGTGTGTGTGTGTGTGTGTGTGTGTGTGTGTGTGTGTGTGTGTGTGTGTGTGTGTGTGTGTGTGTGTGTGTGTGTGTGTGTGTGTGTGTGTGTGTGTGTGTAACAGAAACAGTACTTCAGCCTGGAGATGTCGGGGAAGATGTAACAACGTGTCATACCTTAGAGTAAACAGTAATGCTGTGACTGATATACATTTTCCAGTAATGTGTTGTTCATTGAGATGTTTGTGCTCAAGACTGTGTATCTGTTGTCATAGCGACGTGGGTTGGAGGGGGCTACATCATGGGCACTGCAGAGGCTGTCTACTCCCCCTCTCAAGGTCTCATCTGGGCTTTGGGGCCGCTGGCTTATCTTATCACCTTCCTATTGGGTAAGAAGCACGAAGAGAGCTTATCTGCAGTCAGCTGCACTGCTTGCATTAGCATGAGCTACACAACATCCACTAACACAGGTAGTTAGTATTAGCGACACACCGTCTACCCATACAGGTTGCAAGCATTAGTATTAACAACATGATAGCATTAGCATTAGCAACACACCATCCACTAAACACAGGTTGTTAGCATTTGCAACATACCATCCACTAACACAGGTTGTTAGCATTAGCAACATACCATCCACTAACACAGGTTGTTAGCATTAGCAACACACCATTGACTAAACACACTAAGGGAGTGAACCACAGGAGACTGCTATAATGAGTGTTTCCCTAAAAGCTGTCTGGGTTTAAAGATCTTATATTGTACAGAAAGTGAATAGCTTAATCAATTGATAGTGACAGAATTAGATAACTTCCCAAGCAAAGTCCATGTTTTGTCTCCTCGGTTGTAGACGGTTGTAGCACAGCCTTTGAATGTCAAAGAAATGAAACAATGATATCCTCATATGTATCGGTGTCACGTCTTTTCCGGGTACTTTACAGCTCGTTTCTCGCATAAAGCATCACGAACCAAATCAGATCCATTTTATTTTATTAAAAATGTTAAACTATGAATGTGATCTTTGCCATTTTCTTTAAAACACAAAAACCACTGGGCCTCAAGGGACCCCCCTTCAAGCTAATGAACAGCCATTCTGACTGCAACATTCTAAAAGTGTAATTAATACATTTCATATATGCTATCGCTAAAATAATCATTTGTGTGTATTTATTAAGGTCTAAGGTAATATTAGAATACAATTCTTATTTTATTTCACATAACACAATAGCATTTTCATTGGTTTATGTTACTGTAGGCTATATGTAAAAACACAACTCACAAAAAAAACACAATTTCAAATGTTCAATCAATTTCTATTTGTGGAGTGCCTTTGTTACAACTATGAAACAAAAAATGTATGTGTTGGAACACAGTAACAGCTTCTTGTTATAACTCCAAAATAAAACAAATACACCAACCACCAAGATGCACGATCAGCAAGACGCGCAGTCAAATGATAGCATCATCAGCAGTCGAAACATCATTATTAGCGCCAAGTGTGCTTGATAAATAATGAATGAAAGCAATAATGACATTATAATGAATATAAGTGTCGATATGACAGCAGTCATACTATGTATACGTCGGATACCATGGCGAATTTGTCTGTTTCTTTGTCATCAAAGTGGGAAGGAATGAATGGTCCTTGGCTACAGGAAACGGAGGGCTAAACACATCAATGGGGCTGTAGTGGTGCGGGTTGAGAGACTGGCAATTTCTACAGCTGCACCATCGAGAGCATCCTGGCCAGGTGCATCGCCGCCTGTTATGGCAACTGCTCGGAATCCGACCGCAAGGCACTACAGACGGTAATGCGTACGGCCCAGTACATCACTGGGGCCAAGCTTCCTGCCATCCAGGACCTATATACTAGGCGGTGTCAGAGGAAGGCCCATGTGACAAATACAATTTGATTTGATATCTCTGGAGAGACCTGAAAATAGCTGTGCAGTGACACTCCCCATCCAACCTGACAGAGCTTGAGAGGATCTGCAGAGAAGATTGGGAGAAACTCTCCAAATACAGGTGTGCCAAGCTTGTGTGCCAAGCACCGTACCCAAGAAGTCTTGAGGCTAAAATCGCTGCCAAAGGTGCTTCAATAAAGTAGTGCGTAAAGGGTCTGAATTCTTATGTAAATGTAACATGTTCTAATTCACCCATCATATTTACTTCATTTATTTCATCTGTTTTAGATGTGTGAAATTAGTTTCGGTGTAGTTTAGGTTCAGTTACGAGGTAATTATGGGAGTGATTATCAACCGCTCACGGCACATTCCACTGTCAGGCGGGAGCAGGCCCTAATGTCAGGGGAAGGAGTGGAGCAGGCCCTACTGTCAGGGGAAGGAGTGGAGCAGGCCCTACTGTCAGGGGAAGGAGTGGAGCAGGCCCTACTGTCAGGGGAAGGAGTGGAGCAGGCCCTACTGTCAGGGGAAGGAGTGGAGCAGGCCCTACTGTCAGGGGAAGGAGAGGAGCAGGCCCTACTGTCAGGAGAAGGAGTGGAGCAGGCCCTAATGTCAGGGGAAGGAGTGGAGCAGGCCCTAATGTCAGGGGAAGGAGTGGAGCAGGCCCTACTGTCAGGGGAAGGAGTGGAGCAGGCCCTAATGTCAGGGGAAGGAGTGGAGCAGGCCCTACTGTCAGGGGAAGGAGTGGAGCAGGCCCTACTGTCAGGGGAAGGAGTGGAGCAGGCACTACTGTCAGGAGAAGGAGTGGAGCAGGCACTACTGTCAGGGGAAGGAGTGGAGCAGGCCCTAATGTCAGGAGAAGGAGGAGCAACCGAGGGAAGACGATTCAAAAATGACATGCTCTCCTTAAACTGGTTATAACTGTTTGTGAAATTAAGATTCTAACACCGACAGTGTGTTGTATAGACTTATTTAGGACAAGTCAAGGACGGAGGGTAAAAGCCATTGGTTAGGCAGCACAAAAAAATAGTTTGGATCATGTGACTCAGACCACACTAAATAGCGTATAGCCTATGGATCATGTGACTCAGACCACACTAAATAGCGTATAGCTTATGGATCATGTGACTCAGACCACACTAAATAGCGTATAGCTTATGGATCATGTGATTGAGACCACACTAAATAGCCTATAGCCTATGGATCATGTGATTGAGACCACACTAAATAGCCTATAGCCTATGGATCATGTGATTGAGACCACACTAAATAGCCTATAGCCTATGGATCATGTGACTCAGACCACACTAAATAGCGTATAGCCTATGGATCATGTGACTCAGACCACACTAAATAGCGTATAGCCTATGGATCATGTGACTCAGACCACACTAAATAGCGTATAGCCTATGGATCATGTGACTCAGACCACACTAAATAGCGTATAGCCTATGGATCATGTGATTGAGACCACACTAAATAGCCTATAGCCTATGGATCATGTGATTGAGACCACACTAAATAGCGTATAGCCTATGGATCATGTGACTCAGACCACACTAAATAGCCTATAGCCTATGGATCATGTGACTCAGACCACACTAAATAGCGTATAGCCTATGGATCATGTGACTCAGACCACACTAAATAGCCTATAGCCTATGGATCATGTGACTCAGACCACACTAAATAGCGTATAGCCTATGGATCATGTGACTCAGACCACACTAAATAGCGTATAGCCTATGGATCATGTGACTCAGACCACACTAAATAGCGTATAGCCTATGGATCATGTGACTCAGACCACACTAAATAGCCTATAGGCCACTTGATATTGCGCATCCAGCAGAGAATCAGGGATGAGGGGTGGCATCGGGCACACATCGATATATAGCCTAATAAGCAACTCATTCTAAAACACTGAGAAATATTGGAATTCCATCAATTACAAATGACTAGATTTAAGAAAATACTAAACCCTCCCGTTGACTGAAATTGAAAAAGCATGCCCCTCCCCTATTTTCCCCCAGGTCCCCATTCTGTACATTTAGATCCATCCCTAACACAGGTACACAGGTACACAGATACACAGGTACACAAGTACCCAGATACACAGGTACCCAGGTACACAGTGTCGTGGAAATTTCCTCTATTTACCAAATCTGTCCCTGTACAGGGATCAACATCAGCGGAACTTTCAGAGTGACAACTAATAGTACTCGATACAACTCAAACTTTCATTAAAACACACATGCAGGGTACTCAATTAAAGCTACACTCGTTGTGAATCTAGCCAACATGTCAGATTTTTAAAAGGCTTTTCAGCGAAAGCATGAGAAGCTATTATCTGATAGCATGCAACCCCCCCAAAAACCTAAAGGGGACGTAAACAAAATAATTAGCGTAGCCAGCGCTACACAAAACGCAGAAATAAAATATAAAACATTCATTACCTTTGACGAGCTTCTTTGTTGGCACTCCTATATGTCCCATAAACATCACAATTGGGTCTTTTTTTCGATTAAATCCGTCCATGTATACCCAAAATGTCCATTTATGAAGCTCGTCTGATCCAGGAAAAAGCACCTTTCCAAAACGCAACGTCATTTTTTAAAATTCTAAAAGTTGCCTATAAACTTTGACAAAACACTTCAAACTACTTTTGTAATCCAACTTTAGGTATTAGTAAACGTTAATAATCGATCAAATTGATCACGGGGCGATCTGTATTCAATAGCAGCAAGTCTTAAAATCATGGTCCATATTCTCTCTTTCATAACTTGCCCCGGTGTACTCGATGACAGGAAGTGCCTATTTCTCATTTCACCAAGGATTAACTGTAAACTGGGCCCTATCTATTTTCCCATGCCAAAGACAATACAGAGACTGGCGGAGGGATATTTTTTTTGAACAGTTTTCCTTGGGATTTTGCCTGCTACACACGTTCTGTTATAATCACAGACATTATTTAACCAGTTGTAGAAACTTCAGAGTGTTTTCTATCCACACATACTAATCATATGCATATACTATATTCCTGGCATGAGTAGCAGGACGTTGAAATTTTGCGTGATATTTAACAAAAAGCGGGAAAAAAATCATAGCCTAGAAACACATAGCCCGACAGCATAGGCATAATTTATCGTTCAGCTTTGCTCTCTTCTCAAACTTCTCAAACTCAGAACCATAAACAAATCCTCCTCAATATGAAGTCCAAAGAGCTGTCACTGCCAGTGAATCAAGCCATCATTAGGCTGACAAATCAAAACAAACCCATCAGAGAGATAACAAAAACATGAGGTGTGGCCAAATCAACTATTTGGTACATTCTTAAAAAGAAAGAATGCAGCGGTGAGCTCAGGAACACCAAAAGGCCTGTAAGATCACGGAAAACAACTGTGGTGGTTGACAGAATCATTCTTTCCCTGGTGAAGAAAAACCTCTTCACAACAGTTGACCAGATGAAGAACACCCTCCAGGAGGCAGGTGTATCTGTGTGTCAACAATCAAGAGAAGACTTCACCTGAGTAAATACAGACGGTTTATCACTAGATGTAAACCATTGGTAAACCTCAAAAACAGGAAGACCAGATTAGAGTTGGCCAAAGACATCTAAAAAGCCTGTACAGTTCTGGAACAACATCCTGTGGTCAGATGAGACAAAGATCAACTTGTACCAGAATGATGGGAAGTGAAGAGTATGGAGAAGGGCAGATACTGCTCATGAAGCATACCACCTCATCTGTGAAGCATGGTGGAGGTGGTGTTATGGGGTGGGCATGTATGGCTGTCAATGGAACTGGTTCCTTGTATTTATTGATGACTGCTGACAAAAGCAGCAGGATGAATGATGTGTTTAGGGCTATATTATCTGCTCAGATTCAGCCAAATGCTTAAACATTTATTGGACAGTGCTTCACAGTGCAGATGGACAATGACCCGAAGTACACTGCGAAAGCAACCCCAATACTTTTTTGTGGTAAAGAAGTGGAATGTTCTGCAATGGCCAAGTCAATCACCTGACCTGAATCCAATTGAGCTTCCGTTTCACTTGCTGAAGGCAAAACGCCCAATGAACAAGCAGGAACTGAAGACCGCTGCAGTAAAGGCCAGGCAGAGCATCACGAGGGGAAAAACACAGCATCTGGTGATGTCTATGGGTTCCAGACTTCAGGCAGTCATTGACCGTAAAGGATTTGCAACCAAGTCTTAAAACTCACAATTTATTTTATGATTATGTTAGTTTGTCCAATTACTTTTGAGACCTGACTGTAGTACTGGACCCTGTACTATATACAGTAGAGAGGCTATATACAGCAGAGAGGCTATATACAGCAGAGAGGCTATATACAGTAGAGAGGCTATATACAGTAGAGAGGCTATATACAGTAGAGAGGCTATATACAGTAGAGAGGCTATATACAGCAGAGAGGCTATATACAGGAGAGGCTATATACAGCAGAGAGGCTATATACAGCAGAGAGGCTATATACAGCAGAGAGGCTATATACAGTAGAGAGGCTATATACAGTAGAGAGGCTATATACAGTAGCGAGGCTACATACAGCAGAGAGGCTATATACAGAGAGAGGCTATATACAGTAGAGAGGCTATATACAGTAGAGAGCTATATACAGTAGAGAGGCTATATACAGTAGAGAGGCTATATACAGTAGCGAGGCTATATACAGTAGAGGCTATAGGGCTATATATATACAGTAGAGAGGCTATATACAGTAGAGAGGCTATATACAGTAGAGAGGCTATATACAGTAGAGAGGCTATATACAGCAGCGAGGCTATATACAGCAGAGAGGCTATATACAGTAGAGAGGCTATATACAGTAGAGAGGCTATATACAGTAGAGAGGCTATATACAGTAGAGAGGCTATATACAGTAGAGAGGCTATACAGACACCGGTTAGTCAGGCTGATTGAGGTAGTATGTACATGTAGATATGGTTAAAGTGACTATACATATATGATGAACAGAGAGTAGCAGTAGCGTAAAAGAGGGGTTGGAGGGTGGTGGGACACAATGCAGATAGCCCGGTTAGCTAATGTGCGGGAGCACTGGTTGGTCGGCCAATTGAGGTTGTATGTAAATGAATGTAGAGTTAAAGTGACTATGCATATATGATAAACAGCGAGTAGCAGTAGCGTAAAAGAGGGGTTGGTGGGTGGTGGGACACAATGCAGATAGTCTGGGTAGCCATTTGATTACCAGTTCACGAGTCTTATGGCTTGGGGATAAAAACTGTTGAGAAGCCTTTTTGTCCTAGACTTGGCACTCCGGTACCGCTTGCCATGCGGTAGTAGAGAGAACAGTCTATGACTGGGGTGGCTGGGGTCTTTGACAATTTTTAGGGCCTTCCTCTGACACCGCCTGGTGTAGAGGTCCTGGATGGCAGGCAGCTTAGCCCCAGTGATGGTGTTCAACCTTCCCAAGTTCTCTCACGTCACCCCGCTCCTCCGCTCTCTCCACTGGCTTCCAGTTGAAGCTCGCATCCGCTACAAGACCATGGTGCTTGCCTACGGAGCTGTGAGGGGAACGGCACCTCAGTACCTCCAGGCTCTGATCAGGCCCTACACTCAAACAAGGGCACTGCGTTCATCCACCTCTGGCCTGCTCGCCTCCCTACCACTGAGGAAGTACAGTTCCCGCTCAGCCCAGTCAAAACTGTTCGCTGCTCTGGCCCCCCAATGGTGGAACAAACTCCCTCACGACGCCAGGACAGTGGAGTCAATCACCACCTTCCGGAGACACCTGAAACCCCACCTCTTTAAGGAATACCTAGGATAGGATAAGTAATCCTTCTCACCCCCCCTTTAAGATTTAGATGCACTATTGTAAAGTGACTGTTCCACTGGATGTCATAAGGTGAATGCACCAATTTGTAAGTCGCTCTGGATAAGAGCGTCTACACGTCTACACAGAAAGATGTGGGATTTCATTACCGTATCTTTTATCAGTTTTCTGTTTCTGTGTCCAACAGCAGGGCTATTTTTTGCTAAGCCAATGAGATCACAGCGCTACGTGACGATGATGGACCCGTTTCAGCATCGCTATGGAAACTCGATCACCATCGCGTTGCTGCTTCCCGCACTGATTAGTGACGTGCTCTGGGTGGCCTGCATCCTCAATGCCCTGGGTCAGTAACCCCTGACCTCTGACCCTAACACTCAAAACTAATGGTTGGCTATTGATTAACTCTGCATCCAAACAATGTATTTGAAACATGTGTGTGTGTGCGTGCGTGTGTTGCAGGAGGGATGATGAGTGTGATTCTGGGCTTGTCCTCGTACTATTCCATTGCTCTGTCTGCAGCAGTAGCCATCACCTACACACTGATGGGAGGGCTCTACTCTGTGGCCTACACAGACGTCATCCAACTCTTCTTCATGTTCATCGCTCTGGTGAGAGAAACAGAGAGGTTTTTCCACTTCTCAGTAGATTAGATGTATGCATTACATCAGTTCTGGGTTATATTAGGTTGATTCTGCAGTATAATGTAAAGCCCAGTGTAAAGTGCAATATGAATAGTGTGGTTTTGTTTTTCAGTGGCTCTGCGTTCCCTTTCTGGTTCTCAACCCAGCATCCTCGGAGGTCACACTCGCAGCCCTTTTCAACCGATCACAGCAGGCGCCCTTGATGGGCGAACTTGAAGTTGGAACATGCTGGGAAATGGATAGATGAGCTGCTTTTATTGGTTAGATTTTTGTATTGTTTGTGTGTGTGTGCATCAGATTGCTTGTTGATTCAGTGTGGAGGGACAAACCAGTAGATGAGGACTTTAGGTAGAGTTTAGGGTTAAGTAGCTAGGGTAGGTAGTTAGGGTATCTACAGTGCCTTGCGAAAGTATTCGGCCCCCTTGAACTTTGCGACCTTTTGCCACATTTCAGGCTTCAAACAAAGATTCAAAACTTTTTTTTTTTTTTTTCCCCCAATTTTTCAGTTTTTGATTTGTTAAAAAAGTTTGAAATATCCAATAAATGTCGTTCCACTTCATGATTGTGTCCCACTTGTTGTTGATTCTTCACAAAAAAATACAGTTTTATATCTTTATGTTTGAAGCCTGAAATGTGGCAAAAGGTCGCAAAGTTCAAGGGGGCCGAATACTTTCGCAAGGTTAAGTAGTTAGGGTAAGTAGTTAGGGTTAAGTAGTTAGGGTTAAGTAGTTAGGGGTAAGTAGTTAGGGTAAGTAGTTAGGGTAAGTAGTTAGGGTAAGTAGTTAGGGTAAGTAGTTAGGGGTAAGTAGTTAGGGGTAAGTAGTTAGGGTTAAGTAGTTAGGGTAAGTAGTTTGGGTTAAGTAGTTAGGGTTAAGTAGTTAGGGTAAGTGTAGGGTTTGTTTTGGTAGAAATTGGTTGTGAGGATTAAACTGCATTTCTGAAATGGTTTTGTTCAAATCTTTCCCACCACCATTTTGTCTGGAACCTCCACTAGGGGTTCTCATGAGTAAAAGAGGGTCCTGAAAGATGGCCTCAAATGTGCACATTAGCAAAATAAATTGTTTCATGATATATTATGTATGTTATGAACCATACATTTTAAATTTGAGTCCCAACATGAGGTAAAGAATTTACAACCAAAGTCCTGGAATGTCTTTAACATGTCAACTATAGACGACGCAGGGTT
Organism: Oncorhynchus gorbuscha; assembly: GCF_021184085.1. NCBI lineage: Eukaryota > Metazoa > Chordata > Actinopteri > Salmoniformes > Salmonidae > Oncorhynchus > Oncorhynchus gorbuscha. The sequence continues at coordinate 15,726,247 of NC_060185.1, forward strand.
GTTGGCACCTTAACTGGGGAGGACAGGCTCGTGTTAATGGCTGGATTAGAATAGGTGGAATGGGATCTAATAAATCAAACACATGGTTTCTATGTGTTTGGTACCATTCCATTCACTCCGTTCCAGCCATCATATATCTACACTACATTGTATCTCTACAGTAAATCATATCGACACTACATCATATATCTAATATACATCATATCTACACTACATCGTATTTCTACTAAATCATATCTCTACACTACATCATATCTCTACACTACATCATATATCTACACTACATCATACATCTACACTACATCATATCTCACTACATTGTATCTCTACACTACATTGTATCTCTACACTACATTGTATCTCTACACTACATTGTATCTCTACACTACATTGTATCTCTACACTACATCGTAACTCTACACTACATCGTAACTCTACACTACATCATATCTCACTACATTGTATCTCTACACTACATCATATATCTCTACTACATCATATCTCACTACATTGTATCTCTACACTACATTGTATCTCTACACTACATCGTAACTCTACACTACATCATATCTCACTACATTGTATCTCTACACTACATCATATATCTCTACTACATCATATCTCTACACTACATTGTATCTCTACACTACATCGTATCTCACTACATCGTATCTCTACACTACATCATATATCTACACTACATCATACATCTACACTACATCATATCTCACTACATTGTATCTCTACACTACATCATATATCTCTACTACATCATATCTCACTACATTGTATCTCTACACTACATCATATATCTCTACTACATCATATCTCACTACATTGTATCTCTACACTACATCATATATCTACACTACATCATACATCTACACTACATCATATCTCACTACATTGTATCTCTACACTACATCATATATCTCTACTACATCATATCTCACTACATTGTATCTCTACACTACATCATATATCTACACTACATCATACATCTACACTACATCATATCTCACTACATTGTATCTCTACACTACATCATATATCTCTACTACATCATATCTCACTACATTGTATCTCTACACTACATCATATATCTACACTACATCATACATCTACACTACATCATATCTCACTACATTGTATCTCTACACTACATCATATATCTCTACTACATCATATCTCACTACATTGTATCTCTACACTACATCATATATCTACACTACATCATACATCTACACTACATCATATCTCACTACATTGTATCTCTACACTACATCATATATCTCTACTACATCATATCGCACTACATTGTATCTCTACACTACATCATATATCTACACTACATCATACATCTACACTACATCATATCTCACTACATTGTATCTCTACACTACATCATATATCTACACTACATCATATCTCTACACTACATCATATCTCACTACATTGTATCTCTACACTACATCATATATCTACACTACATCATATCTCTACACTACATCATGTCTCTACACTACATCATATATCTACACTACATCATATCTCTACACTACATCATATATCTACACTACATCATACATCTACACTACATCATATCTCACTACATTGTATCTCTACACTACATCATATATCTACACTACATCATATCTCTACACTACATCATATCTCACTACATTGTATCTCTACACTACATCATATATCTCTACTACATCATATCTCACTACATTGTATCTCTACACTACATCGTATATCTCTACTACATCATATCTCACTACATTGTATCTCTACACTACATCGTATATCTCTACTACATCATATCTCACTACATTGTATCTCTACACTACATCATATATCTCTACTACATCATATCTCACTACATTGTATCTCTACACTACATCATATCTCACTACATTGTATCTCTACACTACATCATACATCTACACTACATCATATCTCACTACATTGTATCTCTACACTACATCATATATCTCTACTACATCATATCTCACTACATTGTATCTCTACACTACATCATATCTCACTACATTGTATCTCTACACTACATCATACATCTACACTACATCATATCTCACTACATTGTATCTCTACACTACATCGTATCTCTACACTACATCATATATCTCTACTACATCATATCTCACTACATTGTATCTCTACACTACATCATATCTCACTACATTGTATCTCTACACTACATCATACATCTACACTACATCATATCTCACTACATTGTATCTCTACACTACATCGTATCTCTACAGTACATTATATATTTCTACAGTACGATGCATCACATGGCTGCTTTAAGACTAATGACCTCTATTTGTGGAGTGTGTATGTATGTGGATGATTGTGTGCGTGTTGTTTGTGCATCTCTGTGTGTTGCAGGCATTGGGAGGCCTGTCCTACCAGGCTCTGTATCAGCGTATCCTGTCTGCAGTATCGTCTACTCAGGCTCAGGTCACCGGCTTCGCTGCAGCCGGAATAGTCATCATCATGGGAGTACCCTCGGTCATCATAGGAGCAGTGGCAGCCTCCACAGGTGCCCAGACAGACAGACAGTCAGTCAGCCAGTCAACCAGCCAGTGGGTTGGTCAGTCAACTAGGCAGTCGATCAGTCAACCAGGCAATCGGTCAGTTGATCAATCAGTAAGTCAGTCAACCAGCCAGTCAACCAGTCAGTCCGTCATTCAGTCAACCAGCAAGTCGGTCAGTCAGTCGGTCGGTCAGTTGATATATCAGTAAGTCAGTCAAACAGTCAGTCCTTAAGTCAGTCAGTCGGTCAGTTGGTTGGTCAGTTGGTCAGCCAGTCAGTCCGTCAGTTAACAGTCAGCTATCCAACCAGTCAGTCACTCCTCCCTGCCATCCCATTTGCAGACTGAACCCTCTCTTTACTCCTTCCTCTCTCTCACTTCTCTACCCCAACAGACTGGAACCAGACAGGGTACGGCCTGCCCTCTCCATTTGACTGTGGAGAGGCAGGCAAGGTGCTGCCTCTGGCCCTGCACTACCTCACCCCTCCCTGGGTGTCTGTGGTGGGCATCGGGGCCGTGGCTGCAGCTGTCATGTCCTCCATGGACTCTGTCCTCCTCTCCTCCGCATCCATGTTCACTCACAACATCTACAAGCGCACTCTCAAGGCACAGGTGTGTGTGTGTGGGGGGGGTTTCTATTAACTGAAAGTATGAATAATTTGCTTGTGAAAATTGCTGTTATGTCATTCAAGAAAAGTATACACGTTACAGTGCATTCAGAAAGTATTCAGACCCCTTGACTTTTTCCACATTGTTACGTTACAGCCTTATTCTAAAATGGATTAAATCGTTTTTTCCCCCTCATCAATCTACGCACAATACCTCATAATGATAAAGCAAAAACAGAAATATCACATTTACAGAAGTAATCAGACCCTTTTCTCAGTACTTAGTTGAAGCACCTTCGGCAGCGATTACAGCCTCGAGTCTTCTTGGGTATGACGCTACAAGCTTGTATTTGGGGGACACACCTGTATATGGGGAGTTTCTTCCATTCTTCTCTGCAGATCCTCTCAAGCTCTGTCAGGTTGGATGTGTAGTGTCACTGCACAGCTATTTTCAGGCCTCTCTTTTCGGTCCGTTTCAAGTCTGGACTCTGGCTGGACCACTCAAGCACATTCAGAGTCTTGTCCCGAAGCCACTCCTGCATTGTCTTGGCTGTGTGCTTAGGGTCGTTGTCCTGTTGGAAGTTGAACCTTTGCCCCAGTCTGAGTTCCTGAGCGCTCTGGAACAGGTTTTCATCAAGGATCTCTCTGCTCCCTTCATCTTTCCCTCGATCCTGACTAGTCTCCCGGTTTTTGCCACTGAAAAACATACCCACAGCACAATACTGCCACCACCATGCTTCACCGTAGGGATGGTGCCAGGTTTTCTCCAGACGTGACACATGGCATTCAGGCCAAAGAGTTCAGTCTTGGTTTCATCAGAGCAGATAATCTTGCTTCTTATGGTCTGAAAACCCTTTAGGTGCCTTTTGGCAAACTCCAAGTGGGCTGTCGTGGCTTTCGTCTGGTGACTCTCCATAAAGGCCTGATTGTTGGAGTGCTGCAGAGATGGTTGTCCTTCTGGAAGGTTCTCCCATCTCCACAGGAAGAGTCTTGTTAGTTCCAAGCTAATTACAAACATCTTCCGTTTAAGAATTATGAGGCCACTGTGTTTTTGGGCAGCTTCAATGCTGCAGAAATGTTTTGGTACCCTTCCCAGATCTGTGCCTTTGACACAATCCTGACACAATCCTCTAACGACAATTTCCTTCAACCTCATGACTTGGTTTTTGCTTTGACATGCACTGTCAACTGTGGGATGTTATATAGACAGGTGAGTGCTCTTCCAAATCATGTCAAATTAATTGAATTTACCACAGGTGGACTCCAATCAAGTTGTAGAACATCTCAAGGATGATCAATGGAAACAGGATGCACCTGAGCTCAATTTTGAGTCTCATAGCAAAGGGTCTGAAAATGTATGTAAATAAGGGATGTTATTTTTTATTTTGCAAAAACTTCTAGAAGCCTGTTTTTGCTTTGTCATTATGGGGTATTGTGTGGAGATTGATGAGGAAACAATATAATTTAATACATTTTAGAATAAATCTGTAACAGAACAAAATGTTGAAAAAGTAAATGGGTCTGAATACTTTCCGAATGCCCTGCATGTGACCCCCCCACACCCTCTGTCTCTCTCTGTCTCTCTCTCTGTCTCTCTCTCTGTCTCTCTCTCTCTGTCTCTCTCTCTCTCTCTCTCTCTCTCTCTCTCTCTCTCTCTCTCTCTCTCTGTCTCTCTCTGTCTCTCTCTCTCTGTCTCTGTCTCTCTCTCTCTGTCTCTCTCTGTCTCTCTCTCTCTCTCTCTCTCTCTCTCTCTCTCTCTCTCTCTCTCTCTCTCTCTCTCTCTGTCTCTCTGTCTGTCTCTCTCTCTCTCTCTGTCTCTGTCTCTGTGTCTCTCTCTCTCTCTCTCTCTCTCTCTCTCTCTCTCTCTCTCTCTGTCTCTCTCTCTCTCTCTCTCTCTCTCTCTCTCTGTCTCTCTCTCTCTCTGTCTCTGTCTCTCTCTCTCTCTCTCTCTCTCTCTCTCTCTCTGTCTCTCTCTCTCTCTCTCTCTCTCTCTCTCTCTGTCTCTGTCTCTGTCTCTGTCTCTGTCTCTCTCTCTCTCTCTCTCTCTCTCTCTCTCTCTCTCTCTCCCTCTCTCTCTCTCTGTCTCTCTCTCTCTCTCTCCCCCCCTCTCTCCCCTCCCCCTACCTCTCTCTCTCTCTCTCTCTCTCTGTCTCTCTGTCTGTCTCCTGTCTCTCTCTCTCTCTCTCTCTCTCCCTCTCTCTCTCTCTCTCTCTCTCTCTCTCTCTCTCTCTCTGTCTCTGTCTCTGTCTCTCTCTCTCTCTCTCTCTCTCTCTCTCTCTCTCTCTCTCTCTCTCTCTCTCTCTCTCTCTCTCTCTCTCTCTCTCTCTCTCTCTCTCTCTCTCTCTCTCTCTCTCAGGCGTCGGACAGGGAGTGTGTGTGGTGATCCGTGTCAGTGTGTTGCTGGTGGGTCTGGCTGGTACAGGCCTGGCATTTGCTGAGGACAGTGTGTTTGCCTTCTGGCAGATCAGTGGAGACCTCATCTACTGCGTGGTCTTCCCCCAGCTGATCTGTGTTCTTCACTGCCGCTGTGCTAATGGCTACGGTGCTACCGCTGGTTACCTTGTGGCAGTCACTCTGAGGCTGCTAAGTGGAGAGCCTCTCATCCGGCTTCCAACGGCCCTCCTGTTCCCTGGTTGGAGGGAGGAGTCATCCGCCAGTACTTCCCCTTCAGGACTCTGGTGATGTTGTCGTCTCTTGTGTGTATCCCCCTAACCTCCAGCCTGGCCACCCTGGCCTTCAGCCACCGCCTGCTGCCCCGCTCTTGGGACCTGTTGGCTGCACCGGGGGAGGAGGAGAGGGGAAAGGAGGGTGACGATGGGAAACCTGCTGTCACCGAAAATCTCCTGGCCATCTCCAGCACCAGCTGCTAGGAACAGAGGGAGGGAGGGGTACGCTGGGAGTCAAGCAGCAACTTCTCCCCCCTAAGGATGGGCAGGGGTGTTCGTGTGTTTCTTCACTGTCTAATCATGCCATGGGGTTGTTTAGTGACAGACGTGTATCTAAATCTATCGCTTGACAGTTTCATTTTAGAGAGACAAATAACCATGTTGTTATAGCAAAATGCTATATATCCTCCTCACTCTCAGAGAAAGAAGTAGTACTACTAGGTTTTACACAGTTAAAAGTAATAAATAATTACATTATTTTTTATAAAGAACTGTATAAATTATACAATTGATACATCAATATCACATTTTTAAAGTCATTAAATACAGTAATATGAGATCTGTTTGTAAAACATTTACTTTAACATTTTTGTTTATTAACAGATGCTCTTATGCAGAGTGACTTACAGTTAGTGCGTTCATTTTAAGCTAGCTAGGTGAGACAACCACATATCACTGTCAAATATACAGGGTACGAACATTCCATTCCAGCTAAACAATGGTTATATAGTGTTTCTGAGAATTCAAATATTTTACACACTTGAAGTTACCCATGATGAGCAATCTTTTCTCATGAAAAAGCACACATGAAAAATTGGTGGAAAAAGCATTTTGGAATTAAACTCTTCAATAACACTGCTTAAGGAGGGAGAAGTAATTGCTTGGAGGGGCTAATGAGTACCGAATAACTGCGCTGTTATTGTGACTGTCTAAGCATTGAGTATTTGGTATAGGGTCAAGGGTCATAGTTAGCTTTAATCTCTGGAAAGATTTTCAGTAATATGTTTTCCTGCATCTTCATTGTGTAATCTCTCTCTGCCATGTATGTACAGGCTACTCTGTCTTGCTTCAGAGTAGCTTATAGCCAAAATATCACCATAGAAACGTGGAGGCAATTATTTATTATAAAGACTTCCTCATTATGCTTTCTCCTGTTCTATTGGTTTTCTTTCATATTCATTGTCTGGCAGCCAAAGGCATTATCATATTATCAACCCGTGATAGTGTAGTTGTTGCGTCTTTAAATCCCTTCTCCTTTTACATTTCTAATGGATATTTCCATCTCTGTCCATGTAACCGCTCACATATGCAGTGGGCATTTTAGAAAGGTGTTTTGCCTCAAATTGCATTTCAGAACATTTTACGAGTAGGCCTACCGACGTGCGTACATTGCCGCGCCTAAAATTTGAGTAAATAATAGTTGACCATAAATTGAAGTTAAACATTCAAATCTGTTCCATCAGCCTTGTTAATTGATACAGCGTATACCTCCACTACACTACTTTGATACAGTGGGGAGAACAAGTATTTGTCACACTGCCGATTATGCAGGTTTTCCTACTTTCAAAGCATGTAGAGGTCTGTAGTTTTAATCATAGGTACACTTCAACTGTGAGAGACGGAATCTAAAACAAAAATCCAGATAATCACGTTGTATGATTTTTAAGTAATTCATTTGCATTTTATTGCTTGACATAAGTATTTGATACATCAGAAAAGCAGAACCTAACATTTGGTACAGAAACCTTTGTTTGCAATTACAGAGATCATACATTTCCTGTAGTTCTTGACCAGGTTTGCACACACTGCAGCAGGGATTTTGGCCCACTCCTCCATACAGACCATCTCCAGATGCTTCAGGTTCCAGGGCTGTCACTGGGCAATACGGACTTTCAGCTCCCTCCAAACATTTTCTATTGGGTTCAGGTCTGGAGACTGGCTAGGCCACTCCAGGACCTTGAGATGCTTCTTACGGAGCCACTCCTTAGTTGCCCTGTGTTTCGGGTCATTGTCATGCTGGAAGACCCAGCCACGACCCATCTTCAATGCTCTTACTGAGGGAAGCAGGTTGTTGGCCAAGATCTCGAGATACATGGCCCCATCCATCCTCCCCTCATAACGGTGCAGTCGTCCTGTCCCCTTTGCAGAAAAGCATACCCAAAGAATGATGTTTCCACCTCCATGCTTCATGGTTGGGATGGTGTTCTTGGGGTTGTACTCATCCTTCTTCTTCCTCCAAACACAGCGAGTGGAGTTTAGACCAAAAAGCTCTATTTTTGTCTCATCAGACCACATGACCTTCTCCCATTCCTCCTCTCGATGATCATTGGCAAACTGCAGACGGGCCTGGACATGCGCTGGCTTGAGCAGGGGGACCTTGCATATGCTGCAGGATTTTAATCCATGACGGCGTAGTGTGTTACTAATGGTTTTCTTTGAGACTGTGGTCCCAGCTCACTTCATGTCATTGACCAGGTCATGGCGTGTATTTCTGGGCTCATCTCTCACCTTCCTCATGATCATTAATGCCCCACGAGGTGAGATCTTGCATGGAGCCCCAGACCGAGGGTGATTGACCATCATCTTGAACTTCTCCCATTTTCTAATAATTGCGCCAACAGTTGTTGCCTTCTCACCAAGCTGCTTGCCTATTGTCCTGTAGCCCATCCCAGCCTTGTGCAGGTCTACAATTTTATCCCTGATGTCCTTACACAACTTTCTGGTCTTGGCCATTGTGGAGAGGTTGGAGTCTGTTTGATTGAGTGTATGGACAGGTGTCTTTTATACAGGTAACGAGTTCAAACAGGTGCAGTTAAAACAGGTAATGAGTGGAGAACAGGAGGCTTCTTAAAGAAAAGCTAACAGGTCTGGTTGGTAGGTGATCAAATACTTATGTTATGCAATAAAATGCAAATTAATTACTTAAAAATCATACAATGTGATTTTCTGGATTTTTGTTTCAGATTCCGTCTCTCACAGTTGAAGTGTACCTATGATAAAAATGACAGACCTCTACATGCTTTGTAAGTAGGAAAACCTGCAAAATTGGCAGTGTATCAAATACTTATTCTCCCCACTGTATGTAACAGTGGGGATTAAGAAGTGAGTATACACAATGCCCACTGAAAAAAAGGTGGGTATTTGGCGTATAACTGCGTATACCTCCACCACACCACTGATTGAAAGTAATAGGTATTGTGATCATCGGGGTCAGGGTAGGGGCTAGGTCCAGTTAACACCAGATCAGTAGGGGCTAGGTCCAGTTAACACCAGATCAGTAGGGGATAGGTCCAGTTAACACCAGATCAGTAGGGGATAGGCCCAGTTAACACCAGATCATCAGGGTAGGGGCTAGGTCCAGTTAACACCAGATCAGTAGGGGATAGGTCCAGTTAACACCAGATCAGTAGGGTAGGGGCTAGGTCCAGTTAACACCAGATCGTCAGGGTAGGGGCTAGGTCCAGTTAACACCAGATCAGTAGGGGATCAGTTAACACCAGATCAGTAGGGTAGGGGCTAGGTCCAGTTAACACCAGATCGTCAGGGTAGGGGCTAGGTCCGGTTAACACCAGATCGTCAGGGTAGGGGCTAGGTCCGGTTAACACCAGATCAGTAGGGTAGGGGATAGGCCCAGTTAACACCAGACCAGTAGGGTAGGGGCTAGGTCCAGTTAACACCAGATCGTCAGGGTAGGGGCTAGGTCCGGTTAACACCAGATCAGTAGGGTAGGGGATAGGCCCAGTTAACACCAGACCAGTAGGGTAGGGGCTAGGTCCAGTTAACACCAGATCATCAGGGTAGGGGCTAGGTCCAGTTAACACCAGATCATCAGGGTAGGGGCTAGGTCCGGTTAACACCAGATCAGTAGGGGATAGGTCCGGTTAACACCAGATCAGTAGGGTAGGGGATAGGCCCAGTTAACACCAGACCAGTAGGGTAGGGGCTAGGTCCGGTTAACACCAGATCAGTAGGGGATAGGTCCGGTTAACACCAGATCAGTAGGGTAGGGGATAGGCCCAGTTAACACCAGACCAGTAGGGTAGGGGCTAGGTCCAGTTAACACCAGATCAGTAGGGGGGGCTAGGTCCAGTTAACACCAGATCAGTAGGGTAGGGGATAGGCCCAGTTAACACCAGACCAGTAGGGTAGGGGCTAGGTCCGGTTAACACCAGATCAGTAGGGTAGGGGATAGGCCCAGTTAACACCAGACCAGTAGGGTAGGGGCTAGGTCCAGTTAACACCAGACCAGTAGGGTAGGGGATAGGTCCAGTTAACACCAGACCAGTAGGGTAGGGGATAGGCCCAGTTAACACCAGACCAGTAGGGTAGGGGATAGGCCCAGTTAACACCAGACCAGTAGGGTAGGGGATAGGCCCAGTTAACACCAGACCAGTAGGGTAGGGGATAGGCCCAGTTAACACCAGACCAGTAGGGGATAGGCCCAGTTAACACCAGACCAGTAGGGTAGGGGATAGGCCCAGTTAACACCAGACCAGTAGGGTAGGGGATAGGCCCAGTTAACACCAGACCAGTAGGGTAGGGGATAGGCCCAGTTAACACCAGACCAGTAGGGTAGGGGATAGGCCCAGTTAACACCAGACCAGTAGGGTAGGGGATAGGCCCAGTTAACACCAGACCAGTAGGGTAGGGGATAGGCCCAGTTAACACCAGACCAGTAGGGTAGGGGCTAGGTCCAGTTAACACCAGACCAGTAGGGTAGGGGATAGGCCCAGTTAACACCAGACCAGTAGGGTAGGGGATAGGCCCAGTTAACACCAGATCGTCAGGGTAGGGGGTAGGTCCAGTTAACACCAGATCAGTAGGGTAGGGGCTAGGCCCAGTTAACACCAGATCGTCAGGGTAGGGGCTAGGCCCAGTTAACACCAGATCGTCAGGGTAGGGGCTAGGCCCAGTTAACACCAGATCGTCAGGGTAGGGGCTAGGCCCAGTTAACACCAGATCGTCAGGGTAGGGGCTAGGCCCAGTTAACACCAGATCGTCAGGGTAGGGGGTAGGTCCAGTTAACACCAGATCAGTAGGGTAGGGGCTAGGCCCAGTTAACACCAGATCAGTAGGGTCAGGGTAGGGGCTAGGTCCAGTTAACACCAGATCAGTAGGGTCAGGGTAGGGGCTAGGCCCAGTTAACACCAGATCGTCAGGGTAGGGGATAGGTCAAGTTAACACCAGATCATCGGGGTAGGGGCTAGGCTCAGTTAACACCAGATCAGTAGGGTCAGGGTATGGGATAGGCCAAGGTAACACCAGATCATCAGAGTAGGTGCTAGGCCCAGTTAACACCAGATCATCAGAGTAGGGGCTAGGCCCAGTTAACACCATATTGTCAGGGTAGGTGCTAGGCCCAGTTAACACCAGATCGTCAGGGTATGGGCTAGGCCCAGTTAACACCAGATCAGTAGGGTAGGGGCTAGGCCCAGTTAACACCAGATCAGTAGGGTAGGGGCTAGGTCCAGTTAACACCAGATCGTCAGGGTAGGGGCTAGGTCCGGTTAACACCAGATCAGTAGGGTAGGGGATAGGCCCAGTTAACACCAGACCAGTAGGGTAGGGGCTAGGTCCAGTTAACACCAGATCATCAGGGTAGGGGCTAGGTCCAGTTAACACCAGATCATCAGGGTAGGGGCTAGGTCCAGATAACACCAGATCAGTAGGGTAGGGGATAGGCCCAGTTAACACCAGACCAGTAGGGTAGGGGCTAGGTCCGGTTAACACCAGATCAGTAGGGGATAGGTCCGGTTAACACCAGATCAGTAGGGTAGGGGATAGGCCCAGTTAACACCAGACCAGTAGGGTAGGGGCTAGGTCCGGTTAACACCAGATCAGTAGGGGATAGGTCCGGTTAACACCAGATCAGTAGGGTAGGGGATAGGCCCAGTTAACACCAGACCAGTAGGGTAGGGGCTAGGTCCAGTTAACACCAGATCAGTAGGGGATAGGTCCGGTTAACACCAGATCAGTAGGGTAGGGGATAGGCCCAGTTAACACCAGACCAGTAGGGTAGGGGCTAGGTCCGGTTAACACCAGATCAGTAGGGTAGGGGATAGGCCCAGTTAACACCAGACCAGTAGGGTAGGGGCTAGGTCCAGTTAACACCAGACCAGTAGGGTAGGGGATAGGTCCAGTTAACACCAGACCAGTAGGGTAGGGGATAGGCCCAGTTAACACAAGACCAGTAGGGTAGGGGATAGGCCCAGTTAACACCAGACCAGTAGGGTAGGGGATAGGCCCAGTTAACACCAGACCAGTAGGGTAGGGGATAGGCCCAGTTAACACCAGACCAGTAGGGGATAGGCCCAGTTAACACCAGACCAGTAGGGTAGGGGATAGGCCCAGTTAACACCAGACCAGTAGGGTAGGGGATAGGCCCAGTTAACACCAGACCAGTAGGGTAGGGGATAGGCCCAGTTAACACCAGACCAGTAGGGTAGGGGATAGGCCCAGTTAACACCAGACCAGTAGGGTAGGGGATAGGCCCAGTTAACACCAGACCAGTAGGGTAGGGGATAGGCCCAGTTAACACCAGACCAGTAGGGTAGGGGCTAGGTCCAGTTAACACCAGACCAGTAGGGTAGGGGATAGGCCCAGTTAACACCAGACCAGTAGGGTAGGGGATAGGCCCAGTTAACACCAGACCAGTAGGGTAGGGGCTAGGCCCAGTTAACACCAGACCAGTAGGGTAGGGGCTAGGCCCAGTTAACACCAGATCGTCAGGGTAGGGGCTAGGCCCAGTTAACACCAGATCGTCAGGGTAGGGGGTAGGTCCAGTTAACACCAGATCAGTAGGGTAGGGGCTAGGCCCAGTTAACACCAGATCGTCAGGGTAGGGGCTAGGCCCAGTTAACACCAGATCGTCAGGGTAGGGGCTAGGCCCAGTTAACACCAGATCGTCAGGGTAGGGGCTAGGCCCAGTTAACACCAGATCGTCAGGGTAGGGGCTAGGCCCAGTTAACACCAGATCGTCAGGGTAGGGGGTAGGTCCAGTTAACACCAGATCAGTAGGGTAGGGGCTAGGCCCAGTTAACACCAGATCAGTAGGGTCAGGGTAGGGGCTAGGTCCAGTTAACACCAGATCAGTAGGGTCAGGGTAGGGGCTAGGCCCAGTTAACACCAGATCGTCAGGGTAGGGGATAGGTCAAGTTAACACCAGATCATCGGGGTAGGGGCTAGGCTCAGTTAACACCAGATCAGTAGGGTCAGGGTATGGGATAGGCCAAGGTAACACCAGATCATCAGAGTAGGTGCTAGGCCCAGTTAACACCAGATCATCAGAGTAGGGGCTAGGCCCAGTTAACACCATATTGTCAGGGTAGGTGCTAGGCCCAGTTAACACCAGATCGTCAGGGTATGGGCTAGGCCCAGTTAACACCAGATCAGTAGGGTAGGGGCTAGGCCCAGTTAACACCAGATCAGTAGGGTAGGGGCTAGGCCCAGTTAACACCAGATCAGTAGGGTAGGGGCTAGGCCCAGTTAACACCAGATCGTCAGGGTATGGGCTAGGCCCAGTTAACACCAGATCAGTAGGGTAGGGGCTAGGCCCAGTTAACACCAGATCGTCAGGGTATGGGCTAGGCCCAGTTAACACCAGATCAGTAGGGTAGGGGCTAGGCCCAGTTAACACCAGATCAGTAAGGTAGGGGCTAGGTCCAGTTAACACCAGATCAGGGTAGGTGCTAGGCCCAGTTAACACCAGATCAGTAGGGGATAGGTCCGGTTAACACCAGACCAGTAGGGTAGGGGATAGGCCCAGTTAACACCAGACCAGTAGGGTAGGGGATAGGCCCAGTTAACACCAGACCAGTAGGGTAGGGGCTAGGCCCAGTTAACACCAGATCAGTAGGGGATAGGTCCGGTTAACACCAGACCAGTAGGGTAGGGGATAGGCCCAGTTAACACCAGACCAGTAGGGTAGGGGCTAGGCCCAGTTAACACCAGATCAGTAGGGTAGGGGATAGGCCCAGTTAACACCAGACCAGTAGGGTAGGGGCTAGGTCCGGTTAACACCAGACCAGTAGGGTAGGGGATAGGCCCAGTTAACACCAGACCAGTAGGGTAGGGGCTAGGTCCGGTTAACACCAGACCAGTAGGGTAGGGGATAGGCCCAGTTAACACCAGACCAGTAGGGTAGGGGCTAGGCCCAGTTAACACCAGACCAGTAGGGTAGGGGCTAGGCCCAGTTAACACCAGACCAGTAGGGTAGGGGCTAGGCCCAGTTAACACCAGATCGTCAGGGTAGGGGCTAGGCCCAGTTAACACCAGATCGTCAGGGTAGGGGCTAGGCCCAGTTAACACCAGATCGTCAGGGTAGGGGCTAGGCCCAGTTAACACCAGATCGTCAGGGTAGGGGGTAGGTCCAGTTAACACCAGATCAGTAGGGTAGGGGCTAGGCCCAGTTAACACCAGATCAGTAGGGTCAGGGTAGGGGCTAGGTCCAGTTAACACCAGATCAGTAGGGTCAGGGTAGGGGCTAGGCCCAGTTAACACCAGATCGTCAGGGTAGGGGATAGGTCAAGTTAACACCAGATCATCGGGGTAGGGGCTAGGCTCAGTTAACACCAGATCAGTAGGGTCAGGGTATGGGATAGGCCAAGGTAACACCAGATCATCAGAGTAGGTGCTAGGCCCAGTTAACACCAGATCATCAGAGTAGGGGCTAGGCCCAGTTAACACCATATTGTCAGGGTAGGTGCTAGGCCCAGTTAACACCAGATCGTCAGGGTATGGGCTAGGCCCAGTTAACACCAGATCAGTAGGGTAGGGGCTAGGCCCAGTTAACACCAGATCAGTAGGGTAGGGGCTAGGCCCAGTTAACACCAGATCAGTAGGGTAGGGGCTAGGCCCAGTTAACACCAGATCGTCAGGGTATGGGCTAGGCCCAGTTAACACCAGATCAGTAGGGTAGGGGCTAGGCCCAGTTAACACCAGATCGTCAGGGTATGGGCTAGGCCCAGTTAACACCAGATCAGTAGGGTAGGGGCTAGGCCCAGTTAACACCAGATCAGTAAGGTAGGGGCTAGGTCCAGTTAACACCAGATCAGGGTAGGTGCTAGGCCCAGTTAACACCAGATCAGTAGGGGATAGGTCCGGTTAACACCAGACCAGTAGGGTAGGGGATAGGCCCAGTTAACACCAGACCAGTAGGGTAGGGGATAGGCCCAGTTAACACCAGACCAGTAGGGTAGGGGCTAGGCCCAGTTAACACCAGATCAGTAGGGGATAGGTCCGGTTAACACCAGACCAGTAGGGTAGGGGATAGGCCCAGTTAACACCAGACCAGTAGGGTAGGGGCTAGGCCCAGTTAACACCAGATCAGTAGGGTAGGGGATAGGCCCAGTTAACACCAGACCAGTAGGGTAGGGGCTAGGCCCAGTTAACACCAGATCAGTAGGGTAGGGGCTAGGTCCGGTTAACACCAGATCAGTAGGGTAGGGGCTAGGTCCGGTTAACACCAGATCAGTAGGGTAGGGGCTAGGTCCGGTTAACACCAGATCAGTAGGGTAGGGGCTAGGTCCGGTTAACACCAGATCAGTAGGGTAGGGGCTAGGTCCGGTTAACACCAGATCAGTAGGGTAGGGGCTAGGTCCGGTTAACACCAGATCAGTAGGGTAGGGGCTAGGTCCGGTTAACACCAGATCAGTAGGGTAGAGGCTAGGTCCGGTTAACACCAGATCAGTAGGGTAGGGGCTAGGTCCGGTTAACACCAGATCAGTAGGGTAGGGGCTAGGTCCGGTTAACACCAGATCATCGGGGTAGGGGCTAGGCTCAGTTAACACCAGATCAGTAGGGTCAGGGTATGGGATAGGCCAAGGTAACACCAGATCATCAGAGTAGGTGCTAGGCCCAGTTAACACCAGATCATCAGAGTAGGGGCTAGGCCCAGTTAACACCATATTGTCAGGGTAGGTGCTAGGCCCAGTTAACACCAGATCGTCAGGGTATGGGCTAGGCCCAGTTAACACCAGATCGTCAGGGTATGGGCTAGGCCCAGTTAACACCAGATCAGTAGGGTAGGGGCTAGGCCCAGTTAACACCAGATCATCAGAATAGGGGCTAGGCCCAGTTAACACCAGATCGTCAGGGTATGGGCTAGGCCCAGTTAACACCAGATCAGTAGGGTAGGGGCTAGGCCCAGTTAACACCAGATCAGTAGGGTATGGGCTAGGCCCAGTTAACACCAGATCAGTAGGGTAGGGGCTAGGTCCAGTTAACACCAGATCAGTAAGGTAGGGGCTAGGTCCAGTTAACACCAGATCAGGGGTAGGTGCTAGGCCCAGTTAACACCAGATCAGTAGGGGATAGGTCCGGTTAACACCAGACCAGTAGGGTAGGGGATAGGCCCAGTTAACACCAGACCAGTAGGGTAGGGGATAGGCCCAGTTAACACCAGACCAGTAGGGTAGGGGCTAGGCCCAGTTAACACCAGACCAGTAGGGGATAGGTCCGGTTAACACCAGACCAGTAGGGTAGGGGATAGGCCCAGTTAACACCAGACCAGTAGGGTAGGGGCTAGGCCCAGTTAACACCAGATCAGTAGGGTAGGGGATAGGCCCAGTTAACACCAGACCAGTAGGGTAGGGGCTAGGCCCAGTTAACACCAGATCAGTAGGGTAGGGGCTAGGTCCGGTTAACACCAGATCAGTAGGGTAGGGGCTAGGTCCGGTTAACACCAGATCAGTAGGGTAGGGGCTAGGTCCAGTTAACACCAGATCAGTAGGGTAGGGGCTAGGTCCGGTTAACACCAGATCAGTAGGGTAGGGGCTAGGTCCAGTTAACACCAGATCAGTAGGGTAGGGGCTAGGTCCAGTTAACACCAGATCAGTAGGGTAGGGGCTAGGTCCAGTTAACACCAGATCAGTAGGGTAGGGGCTAGGTCCGGTTAACACCAGATCAGTAGGGTAGGGGCTAGGTCCGGTTAACACCAGACCAGTAGGGTAGGGGCTAGGTCCAGTTAACACCAGTTAAATGGTCATTTTTTACCTGACCTACGGTATCACACAGCTTTCTGATATGGTCTCCTTTCAAGTGTTTCTGCAGCACATGCTCAGTGGGGTTTGTAAGGCTACAAGGTCATTCCTTTAAACAGCTGTTTTTAGATTCACAACATTTTATACTAAACTAGATCATCACAAGTAAGTGAAAAGAATAACCTTTGAGACACAACACACACGATGCACACACACACAGCTACACACATTTACATTACATTTACATTTAAGTCATTTAGCAGACGCTCTTATCAAGAGCGACTTACAAATTGGTGCATTCACCTTATGACATCCAGTGGAACAGCCACTTTACAATAGTGCATCTAAATATTTTAAGGGGGGTGAGAAGGATTACTTTACCCTATCCTATGTATTCCTTAAAGAGGTGGGGTTTCAGGTGTCTCCGGAAGGTGGTGATTGACTCCGCTGTCCTGGCGTCGTGAGGGAGTTTGTTCCACCATTGGGGAGCCAGAGCAGCGAACAGTTTTGACTGGGCTGAGCGGGAACTGTACTTCCTCAGTGGTAGGGAGACGAGCAGGCCAGAGGTGGATGAACGCAGTGCCCTTATTTGGGTGTAGGGCCTGATCAGAGCCTGATCAGATCTGATCTGACACACGATGCACACACATCAACACACAATGCACACACACACACAGCTACACACGATGCACACAGCTACACACGATGCACACACAACACACAATGCACACACACACAGCTACACACGATGCACACACATCAACACACAATGCACACACACACAGCTACACACGATGTACACACACACAGCTACACACGATGTACACACACACAGCTACACACGATGCACACACACACAGCTACACACGATGCGCACACACACACAGCTACACACGATGCACACACACACAGCTACACACGATGCACACACACATATTGCTGCAGATACACATACCAAAGCATACATTTTACCCCAGGTGTGTGTGTTAGTGTTACCCCAGGTGTGTGTTAGTGTTACCCCAGGTGTGTGTTAGTGTTACCCCAGGTGTGTGTTAGTGTTACCCCAGGTGTGTGTTAGTGTTACCTCAGGTGTGTGTTAGTGTTACAGGTGTGTGTTAGTGTTACAGGTATGTGTTAGTGTTACCCCAGGTGTGTATTAGTGTTACCCCAGGTGTGTGTTAGTGTTACCCCAGGTGTGTGTTAGTGTTACCCCAGGTGTGTGTCAGTGTTACCCCAGGTGTGTATTAGTGTTACCCCAGGTGTGTTTGTTTTACCCCAGGTGTGTTAGTGTTACCCCAGGTGTGTTAGTGTTACCCCAGGTGTGTGTTAGTGTTACCCCAGGTGTGTGTTAGTGTTACCCCAGGTGTGTGTTAGTGTTACCCCAGGTGTGTGTTAGTGTTACCCCAGGTATGTGTTAGTGTTACCCCAGGTGTGTATTAGTGTTACCCCAGGTGTGTGTTAGTGTTACCCCAGGTGTGTGTTAGTGTTACCCCAGGTGTATGTTAGTGTTACCCCAGGTGTGTGTTAGTGTTACCCCAGGTGTGTATTAGTGTTACCCCAGGTGTGTGTTAGTGTTACCCCAGGTGTGTATTAGTGTTACCCCAGGTGTGTATTAGTGTTACCCCAGGTGTGTGTTAGTGTTACCCCAGGTGTGTGTTAGTGTTACCCCAGGTGTGTGTTAGTGTTACCCCAGGTGTGTGTTAGTGTTACCCCAGGTGTGTATTAGTGTTACCCCAGGTGTGTGTATTAGTGTTACCCCAGGTGTGTATTAGTGTTACCCCAAGTGTGTGTTAGTGTTACCCCAGGTGTGTGTATTAGTGTTACCCCAGGTGTGTGTATTAGTGTTACCCCAGGTGTGTATTAGTGTTACCCCAGCTGTGTGTTAGTGTTACCCCAGGTGTGTATTAGTGTTACCCCAGGTGTGTGTATTAGTGTTACCCCAGGTGTGTATTAGTGTTACCCCAAGTGTGTGTTAGTGTTACCCCAGGTGTGTGTATTAGTGTTACCCCAGGTGTGTATTAGTGTTACCCCAGGTGTGTGTATTAGTGTTACCCCAGGTGTGTGTATTAGTGTTACCCCAAGTGTGTGTTAGTGTTACCCCAGGTGTGTGTATTAGTGTTACC
The DNA here is from genome assembly GCF_021184085.1 of Oncorhynchus gorbuscha. Classification (NCBI taxonomy): domain Eukaryota; kingdom Metazoa; phylum Chordata; class Actinopteri; order Salmoniformes; family Salmonidae; genus Oncorhynchus; species Oncorhynchus gorbuscha. The sequence goes on from NC_060185.1 coordinate 15,745,187, forward strand.
CCAGGTGTGTTAGTGTTAGGTGTTTACCCCAGGTGTGTGTTAGTGTTACCCCAGGTGTGTGTTAGTGTTACCCCAGGTGTGTATTAGTGTTACCCCAGGTGTGTGTATTAGTGTTACTCCAGGTGTGTGTATTAGTGTTACCCCAGGTGTGTATTAGTGTTACCCCAGGTGTGTGTATTAGTGTTACCCCAGGTGTGTGTATTAGTGTTACCCCAGGTGTGTGTATTAGTGTTACCCCAGGTGTGTGTATTAGTGTTACCCCAGGTGTGTGTATTAAGTGTTACCCCAGGTGTGTGTATTAGTGTTACCCCAGGTGTGTGTATTACTTACTTACTTAATTACTTTATTGTCCCCATGTGGAAATTCTGTTGCAGTGTCATGTTCACATTCAAAGTGTTGTTTAAATACAAAACAACTTTTATAACAGTCACGCACCAATAAAAATAATAATAGTAAGAAATAAGAAATAAAACATAAAAACATTTAAAGAAGAAAAGACTAGCCTGCTGGCCTTATGGGTCAATGGGAACATTCTCCCGAGCTATTCAGGAGGGATATCACACCTGGCACAAAAGATAGTCTCGTTCTGTTTTTCCTGCTGAGGGGTGCCCTATACCTGCCCAGAGGGGAGTAATTCAAAGTCCAGGTACAGGGGGTGGCTTGGGTCTAAAAGGATTTTGTGAGCCTTACGGAGGGCCCTGACCTTAAAGACCATGTTAATAACCCCTCATCCAGGCCTGTCTGACTCCAAGTACCTTGCTTGCTGTGGTAATAATCCCTCTCAGCATATTTCTCTGGTTGACAGTGGCATTGCCAAACCAACAAACACAAAAAGTTAAAATACTCTCAATAGAGGATTTGAAAAACAGAGTCAGTATAGTACAGTCTATATTAAAAGAACCCAACTGTTTTATAAAGTACAGTCTCTGTTGGCTCTTTCTGTAGATCAATTTTGACTCGCTGTGAGCGTTGGCTCAGGAAATCCAGCAGCCACAAAACCAGCCCCCCGTCTAAAGAGAAGTCCTGAATGAGTCTCTGTGCCAGAATGGAGGGCTGGATTGTGTTGAAGGCAGAAGAAAAGTCAACAAACAGAACCCTGACATGGGATTTGGCTCTAGATGTCTATAGACCATGTTAATAGCCCCTCTAGATGTCTATAGACCATGTTAATAGCCCCTCTAGATGTCTATAGACCATGTTAATAGCCCCTCTAGATGTCTATAGACCATGTTAATAGCCCCTCTAGATGTCTATAGACCATGTTAATAGCCCCTCTAGATGTCTATAGACCATGTTAATAGCCCCTCTAGATGTCTATAGACCATGTTAATAGCCCCTCTAGATGTCTATAGACCATGTTAATAGCCCCTCTAGATGTCTATAGACCATGTTAATACCCCAGGTGTGTTAGTGTTACCCAAGATGTTACCCCAGGTGTGTGTGTTAGTGATCATGTTAATGGGCCTAGCCCCTCCCTAGATCTGTCTGGACCTAGACCCTGATGACCTGGTGTTAACTGGGCCTATCTCCTACCCTGATGACCTGGTGTTAATGGGCCTTAGCCCCTACCCTGACAACCTGGTGTGAACTGGGCCTAACCCCTACCCTACTGATCTGGTGTTAACTGGACCTAGCCCCTACCCTGGTCTGGTGTTAACTGGGCCTAGCCCCTACCCTGACGATCTGGTGTTAACTGGGCCTAGCCCCTACCCTGATCTGGTGTTATTTGGACCTATCCCCTACCCTGATGATCTGGTGTTAACTGGGCCTATCCCCTACCCTACTGATCTGGTGTTAACTGGGCCTATCCCCTACCCTACTGATCTGGTGTTAACTGGGCCTATCCCCTACCCTGACCCTGATCTGGTGTTAACCTGGACCTGTCCCCTACCCTACTGGTCTGGTGTTAACTGGGCCTATCCCCTACCCTGATCCTGGTGTTAACTGGGCCTAGCCCCTACCCTGACGACCTGGTGTTAACTGGGCCTAGCCCCTACCCTACTGATCTGGTGTTAACTGGGCCTAGCCCCTACCCTGACGATCTGGTGTTATCTGGACCTAGCCCCTACCCTACTGATCTGGTGTTAACTGGGCCTAGCCCCTACCCTGACCCTACTGATCTGGTGTTAACTGGACCTATCCCCTACCCTGACACTACTGATCTGGTGTTATCTGGGCCTAGCCACTACCCTGACGACCTGGTGTTAACTGGGCCTAGCCCCTACCCTGACCCTACTGATCTGGTGTTAACTGGACCTATCCCCTACCCTGACACTACTGATCTGGTGTTATCTGGGCCTAGCCCCTACCCTGACACTACTGATCTGGTGTTATCTGGGCCTAGCCACTACCCTGACACTACTGATCTGGTGTTATCTGGGCCTAGCCCCTACCCTGACCCTACTGATCTGGTGTTAACTGGACCTATCCCCTACCCTGACACTACTGATCTGGTGTTATCTGGACCTAGCCCCTACCCTGACCCTACTGATCTGGTGTTAACTGGACCTATCCCCTACCCTGACACTACTGATCTGGTGTTATCTGGACCTAGCCCCTACCCTGACACTACTGATCTGGTGTTATCTGGGCCTAGCCACTACCCTGGTGGTGTTAACTGGGCCTAGCCCCTACCCTGACCCTACTGATCTGGTGTTAACTGGACCTATCCCCTACCCTGACACTACTGATCTGGTGTTAACTGGGCCCCCCTACCCTACTGGTCTGGTGTTAACTGGGCCTACCCCTACCCTACTGATCTGGTGTTAACTGGGCCTATCCCACCCTACTGGTCTGGTGTTAACTGGGCCTAGCCCCTACCCTACTGGTCTGGTGTTAACTGGGCCTAGCCCCTACCCTACTGATCTGGTGTTAACTGGGCCTAGCCCCTACCCTACTGATCTGGTGTTAACCTAGCCCTACCCTACTGATCTGGTGTTAACTGGGCCTAGCCCCTACCCTACTGGTCTGGTGTTAACTGGACCTATCCCCTACCCTACTGGTCTGGTGTTATCTGGGCCTATCCCCTACTGATCTGGTGTTAACTGGGCCTATCCCTACCCTACTGATCTGGTGTTAACTGGACCTACCCCCTACCCTGATGATCTGGTGTTAACTGGGCCTATCCCCTACTGATCTGGTGTTAACCGGACCTAGCCCCTACCCTACTGATCTGGTGTTAACTGGGCCTATCCCCTACCCTGACCCTACTGATCTGGTGTTAACTGGATGATCTGGTGTTAACTGGGCCTCCCCTACCCTGACCCTACTGATCTGGTGTTATCTGGGCCTAGCATCTACCTTACTGATCTGGTGTTAACTGGACCTATCCCCTACCCTGACCCTACTGATCTGGTGTTAACTGGACCTATCCCCTACCCTACTGGTCTGGTGTTAACTGGGCCTATCCCCTACCCTACTGATCTGGTGTTAACTGGACCTATCCCCTACCCTGACCCTACTGATCTGGTGTTAACTGGACCTATCCCCTACCCTGACCCTACTGATCTGGTGTTAACCGGACCTATCCCCTACCCTACTGGTCTGGTGTTAACTGGGCCTATCCCCTACCCTACTGGTCTGGTGTTAACTGGGCCTAGCCCCTACCCTACTGATCTGGTGTTAACTGGGCCTATCCCCTACCCTACTGATCTGGTGTTAACTGGGCCTAGCCCCTACCCTACTGGTCTGGTGTTAACTGGGCCTATCCCCTACCCTACTGGTCTGGTGTTATCTGGGCCTATCCCCTACTGATCTGGTGTTAACTGGGCCTATCCCCTACCCTACTGATCTGGTGTTAACTGGACCTACCCCCTACCCTGATGATCTGGTGTTAACTGGGCCTATCCCCTACTGATCTGGTGTTAACCGGACCTAGCCCCTACCCTACTGATCTGGTGTTAACTGGGCCTATCCCCTACCCTGACCCTACTGATCTGGTGTTAACTTGACCTATCCCCTACCCTGATGATCTGGTGTTAACTGGGCCTAGCCCCTACCCTGACCCTACTGATCTGGTGTTATCTGGGCCTAGCATCTACCTTACTGATCTGGTGTTAACTGGACCTATCCCCTACCCTGACCCTACTGATCTGGTGTTAACTGGGCCTATCCCCTACCCTACTGATCTGGTGTTAACTGGACCTATCCCCTACCCTGACCCTACTGATCTGGTGTTAACTGGACCTATCCCCTACCCTGACCCTACTGATCTGGTGTTAACCGGACCTATCCCCTACCCTACTGGTCTGGTGTTAACTGGGCCTATCCCCTACCCTACTGGTCTGGTGTTAACTGGGCCTAGCCCCTACCCTACTGATCTGGTGTTAACTGGGCCTATCCCCTACCCTACTGATCTGGTGTTAACTGGGCCTAGCCCCTACCCTACTGGTCTGGTGTTAACTGGGCCTATCCCCTACTGATCTGGTGTTAACTGGGCCTATCCCCTACCCTACTGATCTGGTGTTAACTGGACCTACCCCTACCCTGATGATCTGGTGTTAACTGGGCCTATCCCCTACTGATCTGGTGTTAACCGGACCTAGCCCCTACCCTACTGATCTGGTGTTAACTGGGCCTATCCCCTACCCTACTGATCTGGTGTTAACTGGACCTATCCCCTACCCTGACCCTACTGATCTGGTGTTAACTGGACCTATCCCCTACCCTGACCCTACTGATCTGGTGTTATCTGGGCCTAGCATCTACCTTACTGATCTGGTGTTATCTGGGCCTAGCCCCTACCCTGATGATCTGGTGTTAACTGGGCCTAGCCCCTACCCTGACCCTACTGATCTGGTGTTATTTGGACCTTGCCCCTACCCTGATGATCTGGTGTTAACTGGACCTATCCCCTACCCTGACACTACTGATCTGGTGTTATCTGGGCCTAGCATCTACCTTACTGATCTGGTGTTAACTGGGCCTAGCCCCTACCCTACTGATCTGGTGTTATTTGGACCTTGCCCCTACCCTGATGATCTGGTGTTAACTGGACCTAGCCCCTACCCTGACCCTACTGATCTGGTGTTAACTGGCCCTACACCCAAACAAGGGCACTGCGTTCATCCACCTCTGGCCTGCTCGCCTCCCTACCACTGAGGAAGTACAGTTCCCGCTCAGCCCAGTCAAAACTGTTCGCTGCTCTGGCCCCCCAATGGTGGAACAAACTCCCTCACGACGCCAGGACAGCGGAGTCAATCACCACATTTACATTTACATTTAAGTCATTTAGCAGATGCTCTTATCCAGAGCGACTTACAAATTGGTGCATTCACCTTATGACATCCAGTGGAACAACCACTTTACAATAGTGCATCTAAATATTTTAAGGGGGGAGGGGGTGAGAAGGATTATTTTATCCTATCCTAGGTATTCCTTAAAGAGGTGGGGTTTCAGGTGTCTCCGGAAGGTGGTGATTGACTCCGCTGTCCTGGCGTCGTGAGGGAGTTTGTTCCACCATTGGGGAGCCAGAGCAGCGAACAGTTTTGACTGAGCTGACCTTCCGGAGACACCTGAAACCCCACCTCTTTAAGGAATACCTAGGATAGGATAAGTAATCCCTCTCACCCCCCCTTTAAGATTTAGATGCACTATTGTAAAGTGACTGTTCCACTGGATGTCATAAGGTGAATGCACCAATTTGTAAGTCGCTCTGGATAAGAGCGTCTGCTAAATGACTTAAATGTAAATGTAATGTAATACAACTTGTATTGGGCCAGTCCCAATACCCTGCTCCAGAGCATGGCCATCTAAGCCTGGGCTAAGGTTGGTATTACCCCACAAAAGTATATACAACTTGTATTGGGCCAGTCCCAATACCCTGCTCCAGAGCATGGCCATCTAAGCCTGGGCTAAGGTTGGTATTACCCCACAACAGTATATACAACTTGTATTGGGCCAGTCCCAATACCCTGCTCCAGAGCATGGCCATCTAAGCCTGGGCTAAGGTTGGTATTACCCCACAACAGTATATACAAGTGTGAAAGAAAACTGCCAGTGTGAAAATCCCTTGTCATGTCAGTGCTGCACTCAAGGAGGGAATGAGAAAAGGCTAAACTTTGGATATATTTGTACAGGACCCCATTTGATCATATCCCTGAAGCATCAAAGGTTGTTGTTTTGGCCTCCCGGGTGACGCAGTGGTCTAGGGCATCGCAGCGCTAGCCACCAGAGACTCTGGGTTCACACCCAGGCTCTGTCACAACCGGGAGGTCTGTGGGGCAACACACAATTGGCCGAGCGTCGTCCTGGTTAGGGAGGGTTTGGCCGGTAGGGATATCCTTGTCTCATCGCGCACTAGCGACTTCTGTGGCGAGCTGGGCGCAGTGCACGCTGACCAGGTCGCCAGGTGCACAGTGTTTTCTCCGACACATTGGTGCGGCTGGCTTCCGGGTTGGATGCGCGCTGTTAAGAAGCAGTTAAGAGGCTTGGTTGGGTTGTGTTTCGGGGGACGCATGACTTTCAACCTTCGTCTCTCCCGAGCCCGTACGGGAGTTGTAGCGATGAGACAAGATAGTAACTACTAACAATTGGATACCACGAAATTGGGGAGAAAAAGGGGGTAATTATTTTTTTTTTTAATGAAAGGTTATCGTTTTAATAGTCTTGTTTTTTTGTTTTTTTATTTGTCCACTGTCCTGTAGATAAATCTCAATCATGTTTGCGTCCTCTCCATGCCTCCTCCTTAAAACGCATTGGAGGAGAAGATCTGAGGGAGGACCCTCCAGTGTGCTTTGAGGAGACTAGGAGGGCGCACCTGAGGAATCAAGGGAATACAATTGAGATTTACCGTTCGTCTTGTGTGCGTTTTAACACAGCGGGTGTGAATGTCAACAAGTGAGTGTGTGTGTGTGTGTACGTGTGTCAAACAGGAACAGTAAACACACACCTGAAATAGAAACAGGAAGTATTTAATACATTTGTTGAAAGCAGACGGTCGCCATGGTGACTGAATGGGTCCAACACTGACCAATAACAGGGCTCAACAAAACTGACTAATGACGCTTTAGGAACTCAGAACGGCCAATCAACAGTCAAAGCAGGTCTTCAGATGGTATGGAAAAGTCCAGCTAGAAGTTAGAATGAATGGAAACCTAATAGGGCTGGGACCTCACCGTACGACATTATCTCACAATTAAAAAGATTGAGAACAAGGTATAGGATGAAAAATAAGAGTTTAGACACAGGTTCATCCAGCTAAAGCTTCCTCTATTCTGAACAGGCAGCGTATTGGCAGCCCAGGGGTCCATCGTCAGGACCATAAGTGGTGTGAAGAACTATGGGTAAGTTAATCATACATTCACAGCTCACTAGCCAATAAGAAACATGTACATTGTCCAAAGGGGCGGGGTTAAAGCTATCGCCGGCCACTCCTACTGGAGCCTTTAAACGGGTCAAAGTCCTCCTGAGAGAGAGAAGGGAGGTTAGACAGACACACACTACAACAGGCATATTTCAGTCGTCTCACAGGTCTCATACCTCATCATCGTCGTCGTCAAATGTCACTCCTCTGTATGATTGGCTCTGACTTTGGGAGCTCCGCCTACTGGAGGAGGAAGAGGAGGAGGTTCTAGAACACAAAACGCAGAACCGTTAGTGGTCCAATGCAGCTGTTTTTTACTCTTATCAAATCATTACAGGCTAACAGTTACGTGCCTTACTGTGATTGTTTTACATTAAACTGGTCCAAAAAAAGCTTATCAAAAAGCTTATATTTCAAGGAAGAATTTAGCGAGAAGTGGTCTGAGTGAGGAGCCTAATGGGAGGGATATGCAACCTGAAAACTAGCTGTTAGTCTATAAACTCCACCCAGGCAAAATAAGCTGACATTTCAAACAGCTCTTACACTAAAAAGGACATTATTCTGATTGGAAATGTATATAAAACAGAAAACCACGTTTATGACTGCACTGCCCCTTTAATACCCTCTACACACAGACACACAGATCACTAATCAATGTCAAAATCCTGCACAAAACACACTTTCCTACCTCTGTGTTGGTCGTGATGCAGGTGTTGGTCGTGATGCAGGCTTCACAAAGGAAACATCGTCAGAGTCATCATCATCAATGGTTATCTAGAGATGAGGGAGGAGGAGGGAGGAGAGATGGGGAGGAAGAGGGAGGAGAGATGGGGAGGAGGAGGGAGGAGAGATGGGAGAGGAGGAGGGAGGAGAGATGGGAGAGGAGGATGGAGGAGGATAGAGGAGGATGGGAGAAGGAGGAGAAATGGATGGAGAGGGGAGAGATGGGAGAGGAGATGGAGGGATGGGAGAGGAGGGGAGGGATGGGGATGGAGGAGAGGAGGAGATGGAGGAGGGGAGGAGAGGAGAGATGGAGGAGGATAGAGGAGGATAGAGGAGAAGGGAGGAGAAATGGATGAGAGATGGGGAGAGATGGAGGAGAAGGGAGGAGAGATGGAGGAGGAGAGATGGAGGAGAAGGGTGGAGAGAGGGAGGAGAAGGGTGGAGAGATGGAGGAGAAGGGAGGAGAGATGGAGGAGAAGGGAGGAGAGATGGAGGAGAAGGGAGGAGAGATGGAGGAGAAGGGAGGAGAGATGGAGGAGAAGGGAGGAGAGATGGAGGAGAAGGGAGGAGAGATGGAGGAGAAGGGAGGAGAGATGGAGGAGAAGGGAGGAGAGATGGAGGAGAAGGGAGGAGAGATGGAGGAGAAGGGAGGAGAAGGGACGAGAGATGGAGGAGGAGAGATGGAGGAAGGGTGGTGAGGACACCAACATTAGAACATCTATGTACAACACACATTCACTTCAAGACCAGTAAGAAGGTCTATAAAGCACGCAGAGATGGGGAGTGTGAGGGACTAACCTCATCTGTGTAAGATTTAGCCGACACCGCCCCTCTCGATGGGCGCTGAGGTGGAGCCTGGAACGCTGCAGGATGGAGGGAGGGATGGAAGATGAGTAGTAGATCAGTACAATAATACACACAACACACACACACAAACACACTTAGGTTTGAGAAACCCAACACAGCAGCCACTTACCATCCATGATGCTTCTGCCCTGGGTGGGGTTGACCACTGAGGCCTTCTGAGAACGGGCCCGCCCTGCAGGCTTTGGCTCTGCTGCACCTGAACACACAGGCACAAATACATTCACACACAAAACACACCCACACGTACAAACAAATGCAGTCGTTAATATATACATGCATAAATATAATTGACCCTTTCTCATGACTGAATAGATCTTGGAGAGAAACAAACCTCTTCCTCTCCTGGCTGTGGTTTGGCCTCTTCCCCTTCCCCTGCCACCCCGCCCCCTGCCCCTGGTGGGGGGAGGTGGGTCCTCGTCTGAATCCATGGAAACATCAGGCTCATCTGATAAGTTCAGGTCTTCCCCTCGCTCTATGCGGTGAGCTTTAGCTCTGTTGAGGGCCTACACAGAGAGAAGAGTACTGGTATGAACGTATACATGTGGTGTGTGTGTGTGTGTGTGTGTGTGTGTGTGTGTGTGTGTGTGTGTGTGTGTGTGTGTGTGTGTGTGTGTGTGTGTGTGTGTGTTCCTGACTCACCACCTGAACCTCTTCATCCTCCTCTGCAGTGTTTTTCTTAGATTCTCTGAAACGGCGAATCTGAGTAGAGAACAAGTTGCTGTGGTTACTATCATCTCTCCCCTCTCCACCTCCTGGTCAATCTCCTCCTCTGTCAGTACTCCTCTCTGCTGGAGGTGTCTACCCCCTCCTCTGTACCTCCTCTCCCCCTCCTGGTCAATCTCCTCCTCTGTCAGTACTCCTCTCTGCTGGAGGTGTCTACCCCCTCCTCTCCCCCTCCTCTGTACCTCCTGGTCAATCTCCTCCTCTGTCAGTACTCCTCTCTGCTGGAGGTGTCTACCCCCTCCTCTCTGTACCTCCTGGTCAATCTCCTCCTCTGTCAGTACTCCTCTCTGCTGGAGGTGTCTACCCCCTCCTCTCCCCTCCTCTGTACCTCCTGGTCAATCTCCTCCTCTGTCAGTACTCCTCTCTGCTGGAGGTGTCTACCCCCTCCTCTCCCCCTCCTCTGTACCTCCTGGTCAATCTCCTCCTCTGTCAGTACTCCTCTCTGCTGGAGGTGTCTACCCCCTCCTCTGTACCTCCTGGTCAATCTCCTCCTCTGTCAGTACTCCTCTCTGCTGGAGATGTCTACCCCCTCCTCTCCCCCTCCTCTGTACCTCCTGGTCAATCTCCTCCTCTGTCAGTACTCCTCTCTGCTGCAGGTGTCTCTGGGTTTTCTCCAGCTGGTATCTGATCAGTTCCTCGATGGCATCCTTCTCCTCCTTGTCCACATACTCCTGCACCGCCTTCCCCATGCCCTGCTCTGTCAGCAGGGAGAGCTGCACCGTCTGCACACACAGTCATGTTAACACACACACACACACACACACACACACACACACACACACACACACACACACACACACACACACACACACACACACACACACACACACACACACACACACACACACACACACACACACACACACACACACACACAGTCATGTTAACACGCACACACACAGTCATGTTAACACACACACACACACAGTCATGTTAACACACACACAAACAGTCATGTTAACACACACACACAGTCATGTTAACACACACACACAGTCATGTTAACACACACACACACACAGTCATGTTAACACACACACACACAGTCATGTTAACACACACACACACACAGTCATGTTAACACACACACACACAGTCATGTTAACACACACACACAGTCATGTTAACACACACACACACAGTCATGTTAACACACACACACACACAGTCATGTTAACACACACACACACAGTCATGTTAACACACACACACACAGTCATGTTAACACACACACACACACACACACACACACACACACACACACACACACACACACACACACACACACACACACACACACACACACACACACACACACACACACACACACACACACACAGTCATGTTAACACACACACACACACACACAGTCATGTTAACACACACACACACACACACAGTCATGTTAACACACACACACACACAGTCATGTTAACACACACACACACAGTCATGTTAACACACATGTTAACACACACACACACAGTCATGTTAACACACACACACACACACACACACACACAGTCATGTTAACACACACACACAGTCATGTTAACACACACACACAGTCATGTTAACACACACACACTCATGTTAACACACACACAGTCATGTTAACACACACACACAGTCATGTTAACACACACACACACACAGTCATGTTAACACACACACACACACAGTCATGTTAACACACACACACACAGTCATGTTAACACACACACACACAGTCATGTTAACACACACACACACACACACACAGTCATGTTAACACACACACACACACAGTCATGTTAACACACACACACAGTCATGTCAACACACACACACACACACAGTCATGTTAACACACACACACACACACACACACAGTCATGTTAACACACACACACACACACACACACACACACACACACAGTCATGTTAACACACACACACACACACACACACAGTCATGTTAACACACACACACACACACACACACAGTCATGTTAACACACACACACACAGTCATGTTAACACACACACACACAGTCATGTTAACACACACACACACACACAGTCATGTTAACACACACACACACACACACACACAGTCATGTTAACACACACACACACACACACACACACACACACACACACACACACACACACACACACACACACACACACACACACACACACACACACACACACACACACACACACACACACAGTCATGTTAACACACACACACACACACACACACACACACACACACACACACACACACACACACACACACACACACACACACACACACACACACACACACACACACACACACACACACACACACACACACACACACACACACACACACACACACAGTCATGTTAACACACACACACACACACACACACACACACACAGTCATGTTAACACACACACACACAGTCATGTTAACACACACACACACACACACAGTCATGTTAACACACACACACACACACACAGTCATGTTAACACACACACACACACACACAGTCATGTTAACACACACACACACACAGTCATGTTAACACACACACACACAGTCATGTTAACACACACACACACACACACACAGTCATGTTAACACACACACACACACACAGTCACACAGTCATGTTAACACACACACACACACACACAGTCATGTTAACACACACACACACACACACACACACACACACACACACACACACACACACACACACACACACACACACACACACACACACACACACACACACACACACACACACACACACACACACACACACACACACACACACACACAGTCATGTTAACACACACACACACACACACACAGTCATGTTAACACACACACACACAGTCATGTTAACACACACACACACAGTCATGTTAACACACACACACACAGTCATGTTAACACACACACACACACACACACAGTCATGTTAACACACACACACACAGTCATGTTAACACACACACACACACACACAGTCATGTTAACACACACACACACAGTCATGTTAACACACACACACACAGTCATGTTAACACACACACACACAGTCATGTTAACACACACACACACAGTCATGTTACACACACACACACACAGTCATGTTAACACACACACACACACACACACACACACACACACACACACACACACACACACACACACACACACACACACACACACACACACACACACACACACACACACACACACACACACACACACACACACACACACACACACACACACACACACACACACAGTCATGTTAACACACACACACACACATGTTAACACACACACACACAGTCATGTTAACACACACACACACAGTCATGTTAACACACACACACACACACACAGTCATGTTAACACACACACACACACACACAGTCATGTTAACACACACACACACACACACACAGTCATGTTAACACACACACACACACACAGTCATGTTAACACACACACACACACACACAGTCATGTTAACACACACACACACACACAGTCATGTTAACACACACACACACACACAGTCATGTTAACACACACACACACAGTCATGTTAACACACACACACACAGTCATGTTAACACACACACACACACACACAGTCATGTTAACACACACACACAGTCATATTAACACACCTCCAGACACACAGTCAAGGTATGGAGAAATGTGTGTGTACCTTTTCTGCTGTCAGGAAGTACTCTTTAACGAGATCCTCCACCCTCAGACCCTCAGTTGAGGAGTGACTCAGGAGCTGCCCAAAGTCAACACCCTCGTCCCCTACACAGCAAAAAAAGACAGACAGGAGAGTGATCTGAACATCAGAAAAAGTAGGCTTGTCAAATGTTATGATTATGGTGTGTGTGTGTGTGTGTGTGTGTGTGTGTGTGTGTGTGTGTGTGTGTGTGTGTGTGTGTGTGTGTGTGTGTGACCTTTAACTTTGGCCTTGTACTCCTTCTGTCTGATGAAGTGAACAACGTCTTTGGGGTTTGCAACCTGCTCTACAAACTTCTGACTGAAACGAGTGGCATTGAAGGCCTCAAAACCACCGCTGTAGTCCACCTTGAGAGAGAGAGACAAATATTAAACTGTGACAAATACTCAGACCTAAGAGAATCTTTCTTTCCCAAAATGATCATTCAAGTACAAAGAATTTGAAACTATAAAAGATGTAGAATTAAAAAAAAAAAAAAAAAATTATTGGGTGAAAACCCAGAATGTTTTGGCATCCAAGTACTGTATGTGTCTGAGGGACAACAGGGTGAAGAGGACAATGTAATGTCAATAACAACTTGAGGGACAACAGGGTGAAGAGGACAATGTAATGTCAATAACAACTTGAGGGACAACAGGGTGAAGAGGACAATGTAATGTCAATAACAACTTGAGGGACAACAGGGTGAAGAGGACAATGTAATGTCAATAACAACTTGAGGGACAACAGGGTGAAGAGGACAATGTAATGTCAATAACAACTTGAGGGACAACAGGGTGAAGAGGACAATGTAATGTCAATAACAACTTGAGGGACATCAGGGTGAAGAGGAAAATGTAATGTCAATAACAACTTGAGGGACATCAGGGTGAAGAGGAAAATGTAATGTCAATAACAACTTGAGGGACAACAGGGTGAAGAGGACAATGTAATGTCAATAACAACTTGAGGGACAACAGGGTGAAGAGGACAATGTAATGTCAATAACAACTTGAGGGACAACAGGGTGAAGAGGACAATGTAATGTCAATAACAACTTGAGGGACATCAGGGTGAAGAGGAAAATGTAATGTCAATAACAACTTGAGGGACATCAGGGTGAAGAGGAAAATGTAATGTCAATAACAACTTGAGGGACAACAGGGTGAAGAGGACAATGTAATGTCAATAACAATGTAATGTCAATAACAACTTGAGGGACAACAGGGTGAAGAGGACAATGTAATGTCAATAACAACTTGAGGGACAACAGGGTGAAGAGGACAATGTAATGTCAATAATATTTCCCTTTTAGATTTGGTTTGTCTTTCATACCATGTCATGTTGAGACTGATCTACTACTATTGACTTAATGTATTGTTATTCTCATTAATATTGTTGTTGTAGTTGCTGTTAATTAATGGTAATCACATTTCCACTCCTGCTATTAATGACTTGTTGCTGTTGGTCCCCACCATTTTTGTTGTTTACTTTGACAATTTAAGTAATTTAACTTGCCATGTCAATAAAGTCTACTGAATTGAAGAGCGAGAGAGAGAGAAATAGAAAAAGTGTGACAGAGAAATAGAAAAAGTGTGACAGAGAAATAGAAAAAGTGTGACAGAGAAATAGAAAAAGTGTGACAGAGAAATAGAAAAAGTGTGAATTGTAAATTGTATCTTGAGAAATACCCTTGATGCTGTTGCAGTGTTCAACAGAATAACATGTATTATAATCTGGGTGGTTTGAGCGCTGAATGCTAACAGCCGTGGTATATCAGACCGTATACCACGGGTATGACAAAACATTTATTTTTACTGTTCTAATTACATTGGTAACCAGGTAACCAGTTTATAATAGCAATAAGGCACCTCAGGGGTTTGTGGTATATGGTCAATATACCACGACTAAGGGCTGTATCCAGGGACTTGTGCATAAGAACAGCCCTTAGCCGTGGTATATTGGCCATATACCACACCCCCTCGGGCCTTATTGCTTAAGTATAAAATGTTACTTGTGTCTCACTCACTCTGAGGCGTATGAGGGGTTTCTCAGGGGTAAGGGGGTTTCCTAGTCGATCTCGCTCTGCTTCCTCAATCATCGCTTCCACCTGGGAACGGACACACACACACAGAGTCAGGGACAGACAGCCAGGCAGAGAAAGAGCGAGCGAGAGAGGGACAGACAGCCAGGCAGAGAAAGAGCGAGCGAGCGAGGGACAGACAGCCAGGCAGAGAAAGAGCGAGCGAGAGAGGGACAGACAGCCAGTCAGAGAAAGAGCGAGCGAGAGAGGGACAGACAGCCAGGCAGAGAAAGAGCGAGCGAGAGAGGGACAGACAGCCAGGCAGAGAAAGAGCGAGCGAGCGAGGGACAGACAGCCAGTCAGAGAAAGAGCGAGCGAGAGAGGGACAGACAGCCAGGCAGAGAAAGAGCGAGCGAGGGACAGACAGCCAGTCAGAGAAAGAGCGAGCGAGAGAGGGACAGACAGCCAGTCAGAGAAAGAGCGAGCGAGAGAGGGACAGACAGCCAGTCAGAGAAAGAGCGAGCGAGGGACAGACAGCCAGGCAGAGAAAGAGCGAGCGAGGGACAGACAGCCAGTCAGAGAAAGAGCGAGCGAGCGAGCGAGGGACAGACAGCCGGTCAGACAAAGAGCGAGCGAGAGAGGGACAGACAGCCAGTCAGAGAAAGAGCGAGCGAGAGAGAGAAAGAGCACCATGTGCTCACCTTCTCCTGACAGAAGGCCTCTACCCTCTGGTTGACCTTGGGCATGTCAGGGTTGAAGAGGTCAGGGTGCTCTGAGAGGACCAGGTCCTGGATGAAGAACTGACGCACCGTGTGCAGTGGGATCTTCTGAAGGTTCATCTTACGCCCCTTCACCCTCAGCAGACCTATGTGCCTGCACACACACACACACACACACACACACACACACACACACACACACACACACACACACACACACACACACACACACACACACACACACACACACACACACACACACACACACACACACACACACACACACACACACAGGAACACACACAAGGGCATACAAATATGCAGACAAACACACACAGCGAGTGCTGTTTGAGCGTATATAAAAGAGTGTGTGTGTGTGTTGGCGTACTTCTTGACGGCCTCTCCGGGGGACAGTGATGTGGCAACAGAGCTACCAGGCTGGGTGACATAGAACAGCCGCTGTTCGTTCCTGCTGGGGTTTATAAGACACTCATGTTCATGACCCCACACTACCAGGTCCAGAAAGTCATCCAGAAACTGCTCTGGGATGTAGTTGGTGGCCCCATGCTTACTCCTGCAACACACACACACACACACACCTCAGAGATGTGGCTTTTGTAAAACACACACATACAGTACCACACACACACACACTTAGCATATACACACACACCTGTTCTGGTGGACAGTATACACACACACCTGTTCTGGTGGATGGTGAAGAGGTTGAACCATTGGTCCTGGTCTTCTTTGGGGCGGAGCATGGTCACCTGGTTGTTAACAAACATCCTATAGAGGCGCTCATCAGGAATAGAGCCGATGCCGTACAGGGCTAGCTTAGTGCTGCCTTTCTGCAGGAGGACGGGACTAATCTCTATCCTCTCTACTGATTGGCTGCGGCCAAAATGATTGACAAGTCCGGCAGAGCTCAGGAGATCCAACGCACACAGACCATCCGCCTGGATTGGAGACGAGAGAGATAGAGTTACACATAGAGATACAGACATATACGCATGTGGTTCAAGATGGATGACTGAAACCTTGGCAACGGAGCTTACCCCTGTAGGATCGTCATGGTTACCGTGCACGCTGAACACGGGGATGGAGATGTTCAGGTTCTCATCCTGGTAGTTCACCCACGGAAACCTGAGAACACACAGAGAAACATTTGATGCACATACTGTACTTTACATACAACCCACGTTTGGAAAGTCTTTAATAATACGTGGCTATTTTATCTAGTAAGTTCAACTAGAATATTATTCAACATTTGTGACAGGTGATGTATGGGTTTTCAGCAATTTAAAAAAAGTGTGAGGATGCTGTCCAAGCAAGGGCTAACGTCGCCACGCCGGGGCTAACGTCGCCACGCCGGGGCTAACGTCGCCACGCTCGGGGCTAACATCGCCACCTCGGGGCTAACGTCGCCACGCCGGGGCTAACGTCGCCACCTCGGGGCTAACGTCGCCACCTCGGGGCTAACGTCGCCACCTCGGGGCTAACGTCGCCACCTCGGGGCTAACGTCGCCACCTCGGGGCTAACGTCGCCACCTCGGGGCTAACGTCGCCACGCCGGGGCTAACGTCGCCACGCCGGGGCTAACGTCGCCACGCCGGGGCTAACGTCGCCACCTCGGGGCTAACGTCGCCACCTCGGGGCTAACGTCGCCACCTCGGGGCTAACGCCGCCAACGTCGCCACGCTCGGGGCTAACGTCGCCACCTCGCCGCCACCTCGGGGCTAACGTCGCCACCTCGGGGCTAACGTCGCCACCTCGGGGCTAACGTCGCCACCTCGGGGCTAACGTCGCCACCTCGGGGCTAACGCCGCCACCTCGGGGCAACGCGCCACCTCGGGGCTAACGTCGCCACCCGGGGCTAACGTCGCCACGCCGGGGCTAACGTCGCCACGCCGGGGCTAACGTCGCCACGCCGGGGCTAACGTCGCCACCTCGGGGCTAACGTCGCCACCTCGGGGCTAACGTCGCCACCTCAACGTCGCCACCTCGGGGCTAACGTCGCCACCTCAAGGCTAACATCGCCACCTCAAGGCTAACATCGCCACCTCAAGGCTAACATCGCCACCTCAGGGCTAACATCGCCACCTCAGGGCTAACATCGCCACCTCGGGGCTAACATCGCCACCTCGGGGCTAACATCGCCACCTCGGGGCTAACATCGCCACCTCGGGGCTAACATCGCCACCTCAGGGCTAACATCGCCACCTCAGGGCTAACATCGCCACCTCAGGGCTAACATCGCCACCTCAGGGCTAACATCGCCACCTCAGGGCTAACATCGCCACCTCAGGGCTAACATCGCCACCTCAGGGCTAACATCGCCACCTCAGGGCTAACATCGCCACCTCAGGGCTAACATCGCCACCTCGGGGCTAACATCGCCACCTCAAGGCTAACACAAAGACTGACTTGCTGTTGCTGAAGTTGACAGCCTGGTCACTGAGGACATCGAAGAGGATAGGAGTGTCTCCCATGCAGTACTTCCTCAGCAGAGAGATGCAGGAGTGAAGACAGCGTCTGGAAGGCTTGTTCTCATGGAACAGATCACCTCCCAACAGGATGAAGTCAACCTGCGGACAGAGACAGAGGTGAGTGTGAGGGAGAGAGAAATTACATTCTACTGTGTGTGTAAACAAACACACACACACCTCTGTAAACAAACACACACACCTCTGTAAACAAACACACACACCTCTGTAACACACACACACACACACACACACACACACACACACACACACACACACACACACACACACACACACACACACTTGGTTCTGTTTGGCACACTTCAGGATCTCGTCGAAGGTGTTGAACGTGTCGTTGCCACGGACAGCATCTTTCTCCAGGTAACCAAGGTGAATATCCGTGGCGATCAGGATCTTGAAGGTGTCCTCATCGTCCCTGGCAACAGAAGCACAATCAGAACCCCAGAGTCTCCAGATGCACTCAGTGACAACTACACCACGAGGAGACAGATAATTCTGATGTTACATACAGGGTGTTCTCTGATGTCATGTTGAATGGAAACGGGTCCAGAGCAGAGAACCCTTCAGCAGCAGAGGTAGTGAGCGGTAGTGATGTCAACACCTGTATCAATACAGTTAACAAGTCTCCGGAGATGTCACCTACAGACAGACAGACGGGGTGAGAAAAAAAAGTCTGGTTGTCGCCTTAACTTATAGCCTGTAATTGGGGCACAGTTTTCTCTGGTCAGGTCATACTGTTTGCCACAACATTGTGAGCCAATGCAAATCTCCCATAGCTATGATTCTGAGGTTGGGCCAGCTCGGCTAACTGTAGGAAAGACTCCTGCATCCAATATGACAAATGACTGAATACGCGGATTAAGTTGAATTTTCCCCGGCCTTGACGCTGTTCTAACGACTAAAGGTAACGTTACAGTTTTGCATTTCCCCCTAAGCAGTTAGGTAAGGTTAGGATTTCCGGAGGTTAATGCATAACGTTACATATTAACTAAGAGCACTGCAGTTAGCTAGCCAATGAAGGCTCCAACAATGCATTAAAAGCACATTTAGCGCGCTAACGTTAGCTAACTCTAGCTGGTATAAAGCGGCTAGTAAAATGGTCTAATCTTAGAAATGACTGTGCATTAGATGATACCCCAACTGGCATATCTGACCCCCATGTGAATATTAAGTACGAGCTAATTCCATTATACACGCTACTCTTCACAAACCACGCACCTCTCCTACTCCCCGCGCTCGATTATTGTGTACATGTGAACAACTCCCCCTTACGGAAGTTAGCACAAGAAACGTCGTTTCCGAGAGGCAAATGTAGTTTTCTTTACATGAAGCCTCCGCATGAAGCTATACTATGTCTGACGAAGAAAAACAGCAAATCCCAAAAGAAGACAATAAACTCCATGAAGCAGAGTTAGATGCGCTCGATTTGTAGTGCGCCGGCGTGAGCAGTGTAGGACATGTTCAATTTTAGGTCTAAATCGGCTATAGCGGCATAGAGGTTTTATTTTAGAGAGATTAGGATCGAATGATGTCAGACTTCACCCAGTCCCAGAAAAGTAGGAATATACTCTCTACTCACTAGAGGGCAGTGAGAGCACGGTATGCAGTGGTGGAAAGGTCTTAAGTAAAAACACTTTAAAGTTCTACGTAAGTCGTTTTTTGGGGGTATCTGTACCTTACTATTTATATTTTTGACTACTTTTACTTCTACTTCACTTACATTCCTTAAGAAAACATTGTATTTTTTACTCCATACATTTTACTCCATACATTTTTACTCCAGACACCCAAAAGTACTCGTTACATTTTGAATCCTGAGCAGGACAGGAAAATGGTCCAATTCACACTTATCAACAGAACATTCCTGGTCATCTACTGCCTCTGATCTGGAGGACTCACTAAACACATACCCTTAATTTTTAAATGATGTCTGAATGTTGGAGTGGCCCCTGGCTGTCCTTAAATAAATCAAAAACAAGAAAATGGTACTGTCTGGTTTGATTAATATAAGAAATTTGTAATGATTTATACTTTCACTTTTGATACTTAAGTATATTTTTTATCTAAATACTTTTAGACTTTTACTCAAGTAGAAGTTTGCTCTGTGACTTTTACTTTAACTTGACTCATTTTCTATTCAGGTATTTTACTTTTACTCAAGTATGACAGTGGGGTACTTTTTCCACCACTGGCAGTGTGTGTAATAGGACACATTTGGTGGGTGCCTATATTTGTCCTGTTTCACACATGTACAAGTATGTATTGAACATGTTTTTTTGTTGCATATCCCTGAGACATTCTCTGAGAGTGGGGTCATGGACAGGGTCTGCTTATCAATGACAACCCTGTAGTAATTAGGGTTCAGTGTCTTGCTCAAGGGCACACCGTCCGATTTTTCACCTTTTTGGCTCGGGATTCGAAATAGTGACCTTCCGATTACTGGCCCAACGCTCTGAGTGAGAGAGTGAGAGAGCGAGAGAGCGAGAGAGAGAGAGTGTGTGTGTGTCCTTTCCCTCAGTAGCCAGATAACAGAACAGACAGAATGTCTCTAAACACAGACGAAGAGGCAGAATGTAGGATAAATTAATATTTCTTCCTCTCTCTCTCTCTCTCTTTCTTTCTTTCTCTCTCTCTACTTGGTTATTTAATTCTTCCTCTCTTCTTCTTCTCTCTCTATCCCACCTCTATCACTCCCATGCCTCTTTCTCTCCCTCCCTCATTCCAAGGACGCCCCTATGTGTGTGTGTGTGTGTGTGTGTGTGTGTGTGTGTGTGTGTGTGTGTGTGTGTGTGTGTGTGTGTGTGTGTGTGTGTGTGTGTGTGTGTGTGTGTGTGTGTGTGTGTGTGTGTGTGTGTGTGTTGAGGCAGGTCTGGGCAGAGTCGGCATGTCTGTGTGACTGTGGGGTTTGATGGTTTGGTGGATTTAGAAGCCCCAAAGCACACACTCATCGCTGACTCTCACCATCATCGTTCTCATCAGACATTATCCACGGGCAACACTCAGGTAGGACAATCTCCATTAAACGGCGGGGCGAGGGGGCAGAGGGAGACAGAGGGCGAGGAAGGGACGGAGAGAGAAATTGACAGACGGAGAGGGGGGGGGGGGATAAAGCGTAGGTACTGTGAGAGTGATCTGTGACTGACTTTCTCCTCTGCTCTCTTCTGTAGTGTGAATAAGCAAGGGGGAAATGTGTGAGAGAGAAGTGAGAGATAAAGGGAAATAGGGATAGAGATCTTTCACACATCTTGTTGCTGAAGGGAATGTTTTGTCATTACACACACACACACACACACACACACACACACACACACACACACACACACACACACACACACACACACACACACACACACACACACACACACACACACACACACACACACACACACACACACACACATATATAAGTAGGTGTTTACAGACTGTAGTTGAGTACCAAGCAAGTTCTCACATGCAGGAATAAAGCTAACCACACACACACCCTAACCAGAGCTTCCTCTGACCAGGGGGAAAGCAGGCATGGAGTCAGGGTCTGAAAGAAATGCTGGACTGGATTCTGAACCCAGGGTGAAGGCTGGTCTGGAGTCAGGGTCTGAAAGAAATGCTGGACTGGATTCTGAACCTAGGGTGAAGGCTGGTCTGGAGTCAGGGTCTGAAAGAAATGCTGGACTGGATTCTGAACCCAGGGTGAAGGCTGGTCTGGAGTCAGGGTCTGAAATAAATGCTGGACTGGATTCTGCACCCAGGGGGAAAGCAGGACTGGAGTCTGGTGAGAACTGGATTCCAGAAGATGTGGCCCAATGGCTGGATCACATTGGAGTGTCTAACGAGCCCGAGCCCGACGGAGGTAGTCTACACATGCCCCCCCTTCTCTCCCTGTGTGTGTGTGTGTGTGTGTGTGTGTGTGTGTGTGTGTGTGTGTGTGTGTGTGTGTGTGTGTGTGTGTGTGTGTGTGTGTGTGTGTGTGTGTGTGTGTGTGTGTGTGAAAAATAGGCTCTGATAAATATTACCTGTCACAAAATGCCAGGTGAGACAGAGTTAGGTAGAGCTCTCTCTCTCTTTCCATCCATAAATCAGCATCCGTTTTACAGTTGAACCTAACTGAATCAATTAGGTTTTTGTTGGGGGCGTGACATCATTGGAACCCTATATCCTGGGGTTGAACTATAACCCCCGGTTAGAGCCTTTCCGTTTGGTATTGGTGAAAAGGCCCAGGGAAGAAAACGGCAGGTGTTCTGTTTGAATAAGATGGCGTGAGTAGAGATGAGAGTGAGACCAATTGTATTACAGAGGCGAATACACAAGGAAATAAGAGAAGTAAAGGGGCTGTGGAATAATACAAATCCAAGCCTAGTTCTGAGTCTTTTTTAGTCAGAGTAAGGGTTTGGGATGTTGTTATCTGGGAGATCCATTTGAAGTCTCTATAAAAATTGAGGTGGTGTCGATGAGAGTAACGAGGGCTTATTTTTTTGTATCTAATGAGAAGAGCTCTGCGCCTTAAGAAGATTGGATTGGAGTGTGTTGTGTGGGGATCTTTATTGATTTATATACATGTATATATGTATATATTTGAACTTAACCCGGATGCAAGCCGCACCAATGTGTCAGAGAAAACGTGTGTGGATCTTTGAAGCAGGGCGTTAACTCTGCAACATGACAGGATCTCTGTAGACAAGGAATATTATCTAGTGTCTCTACTCCTACTGACATTACTTGATCCAATTCTTCACGTACATGCTGTATCCTGGTGCTAGAAGTAAATGCAAAGGATACAGTATATATGTGAAGAATTGGATCAAGTGGTTGATGCACGCAAACTGACCCACATAAGAGCTGTCTCCTATCCGGAAGCAGTGAGACGAGTGGAAGAAAGAAGTGGAGTTGAAGAACTAATGGTAGCAGGAGTAGAGACACCAGAGAATATTCCTTGTCTGCAGAGGGATTCTGACATGTCTCATGTTAAGGTGGATTTTGTAGCATTTACTGCATTGGTTATAAACTGCACAGTGCGAACAGAGAGGAAATCTGAGAAAACAGGCATCATTGTGAGTGTGGCTGAGTGTTTATTGGGACTCAAGTATTTTACAGCAGAGGTATTACAAGGAATCCTGTTGATGAATGCTCCATCTTCACAGGCCCTGAGTCTGTTCAGGAGGTGATCTGAACTGTTCCTGAAGGAGTGGGGTGTTTGTTTATTCATGTTTTGTATGATGTGGGGTCCACCGCCTAATGGAATATTTTCTGTTTCAATACAGTAGGTGGCAGCAATACACCATTTGGTGTAGTCTGTCATAAAACCTTAATTTAAAATAATAAGAAGACCCCTGGTTATTAAACTGCGGGCGCTAGGACCCCGGCACTCCCCCCTGAACTGCAGGTCTTGCTTTGGCATTCCGCTCATGCCAGAACGAACGGTCCGGGGCTGATTACGATCGCGCTACTGTCGCAGACCCACGGCTGTTTGCGCCTCTGCCCGAATCTGCTTTTCTTAAAGCCGGGGGAGTCAGCATCAAGAGCGGTTGCACCATTAGCGCGCGGAGAGAAGTGTCTCAACACGACCGGTCATTTAGTACCGAGGTAAACGTTTATGCCTGTATAAGGGAAAGAAGTGCGTGAGGTCAGCTTTCTTACAGCATGTGATGTTTTGGTCAGTTCAATCCACGCGCTCCTTGCGCACGCACAGACTCATTGAGCTGTCTCAAATTTTGTAGGGCCGTCTCTGACCGGCTTTCGAGAAGTTAACCAGCCTAAATAACTTTTTGGTGTTTTTCTTCAAAGTGTGCATTGCGGCTTGGTCGCAATTATAGCTGACTATATAGTGCTAGCATTTGGCTTCGGTTTTACTTCGTTCCATGATGTGTCAGTTCAGTTGTCTAATTCTGTCCTTTAGTGCGTCAGTTGTCTATTTCTGTCCTTTAGTGCGTCAGTTGTCTATTTCGGCCTGTTAGTGCAGGGTTTACCAAACCCGGTCCTGGGGCCCCCCCTGGGTTCACGTTTTGGTGATTTAAATACCAACTCATCATTAGCTTTGAATATTTGAATCAGTTATGTAGTGCAAGGGCAAAAACCTAGACATGAAGGGGGGGTGGCAGGACAGAGTTTGGGAAACGGGGGGCAGGACCGAGTTTGGGAAACGGGGGGGCAGGACAGAGTTTGGGAAACGGGGGGCAGGACAGAGTTTGGGAAACGGGGGGGGACAGAGTTTGGGAAACGGGGGCGGGACAGAGTTTGGGAAACGGGGGGGGGGGGGGGGCAGGACAGAGTTTGGAAAAGGGGGGGGGCGGGACCGAGTTTGGGAAACGGGGGGGACCGAGTTAATGGGTTAATGTGTCAGTTGTCCAGTAGGCCACAACAGCAAGCTTGCTATGCATATGGTTACAATATTCTCTGGACATCTTCCACCTTTTACTGTGTGTGTGTGTGTGTGTGTGTGTGTGTGTGTGTGTGTGTGTGTGTGTGTGTGTGTGTGTGTGTGTGTGTGTGTGTGTGTGTGTGTGTGTGTGTGTGTGTGTGTGTGTGTGTCAGAGGACAGGCGATAGTTGGACATGTGGTTGAGTCTGTTTGCTTTGAGAGGTACTGGAGGGAAACACCAGGATGGGAATGCTGAGGACAGCAGATGACCAGACAGTGTCGTCTCCTGAGAACTAGGCACTAACACTCACCTGGTCCCTAACCTATTATAAGTAAAAATAATTATTTAATTGTTATTTATTTTCCAGGTCTCTCTGCGTACCATAGTTTCCCAGGAGTCTTTGCACTGGAGGACGTCGTTCAGTGCCCCCCAGAAACAGTCCCCTTCACCATCAACAATGACCCCACCTCAATGACCACTCATCCACCGTTACTGTCCATCCTTCTCACCCGTCGCACCTCCACACCTGCCAGGGAACCAGGTACACTAGCAGTTAGGGGGAGATAAGCTAGGCCTTAGGCATGATACACCTGACATTGACCTCTGAGCCCTGCTGTTTCCTAGGTGATGCAGCCTTGACGTTTGTGTCCCACCCCTATGTGAGCGCCATGAGAGGAGAGGAGGACGAGGGCGGGAAGCTTCTCACAAGCACCATGCAAGAACAAACCAGCTATGGAGGAGGAGAGGGAGGATGGGGGCCTCAGAGTGACAACCTGAACCCCTCGCAGGTGGCCTCCCCACCCCTGCTGCAGCAACCGCCCAGCGGTGCCCCCACCTCAGACAGCCAACTACCACCTTACCCCCTTACCTTCCCTCACCGCCCACTAGCTCACCCCCAGTTGCGCTGGGCTCGGCAGGAGCCTCAGGGGCAGGAGCAGCAGGCTGACGGTAGCTCCCTGGAGAAACATGGACCTCCCCAGCCCCCTCTCCCTCTCCCCACCCAATCCTCCCTCCAGCCCAGTTTAGAGGAGCTGCCGAGCTATGAGCAGGCCAAGGCCCAGACCCAGGGACAACACCACTACCAGGACCAGCTGTATTATACACTGGAGGACCACGAGAGCCTGCCTAGCCCCTCTCACACCCCAGACAGCCAGCCCTCAGCCTGGACCAGTTTAGCTCCTAACAGCCCCTCTGAGACCTCTAGCCCTGACACCAACACTGACCCCTCTCCTTTCCCCAGCCCCAGCCCACCCCTGGGCCCTCAGCAAGGCTTTATGAGTGATGGGGATGAGGCTGAGGGCTTGTCTATCTGGGGTGGAGGGGCCAATGGAGACTCTACTCTGAGGCAACTGAAGCAGGGTCATGTGTATTCTCTCAGCCAGAGGATCCTCCAAATCAGTGTTGAGGCCAATGGAACTAGTAATCTTCCCTCTAGCAACCCCTCCCTCAGTTACCCCCCACCCCTAAACATAACCCCACTCACAGGATCAGTAGACTCCCGCGGACCCCCACCAGAGTACCCCTTCAAGCCCACCCACCCGCCCTTCTGCTCCCCCTCAGGGAAACCCCAGCCCCCCTCCTCTCATTCTGAGCTAGGCCCTCCCTTCATTGACCCCCCCTCTTCCACAATAATGGACTGGTCCACAGCCCAGCCAACCAGAGCTGAGAGCAACCCCCCACCTGAGTACCGGAGCAGGCGGCACCACCCCGGGACCCTAGGGGGTCCCTCAGTCCAGTACCATCACAGTCCCACACCCTCCCAGACCCATACCTCCACCCTTCTCCCCAACATCCAGGCCCAAACTTCTACCCTTGTCTCTCAGCTCCAACCACAGCCTCAACAACCTTCCCCAGGCCCCTCCGGTGTGGAGGTGGTCATGGCAGCCAAGGTGCAGCAGATGGTCCAGCTGCTGTGTGAGGAGAACCAGACTCTGAGACACGAGCTGCTGACACACAGAGAGAAGGCCTCCAAACTGCACTGGGTACGAGGAAGTTTGTATGTGACTGTATAACTGACTCACTATATATAGGCCCCATTAGTCAATATTTTAATGTGTTGTGTGTTTTATATCATATTGTACAACAGCTGATAAAATGACCAGTGTAAAAGTATGAACACATTTGCTCATTGTTATTTCCTGATAGTTGCTGGTTGAAAATACAATCTACACAGGATCTTATAACCAGCAGTTTTGGCTTTCCATGGTGACATCACCATGTGGTAAATTGATTAATAGACCAATAAGAAAGAGTTCCAAACCTCTCTGCCAATAACAGCTACGTTTTGGTTTTCCCCTCCCCATTTAGACTATTCCCAGACAGTCCTAGCAAAATTCTTGCTTGAGAAATGGTTTTGCTATAAAGCTATTTTGGAACATTTGAATGGAACTATATTACGGTAAGGTACTTAATTGTTACCCAGAAATGATTTGATATTGATTTGAAAACGGCTTCATTTGGCCTTAAACCAGGGTTTATCAAACTCACCCCTCCCTAGACACTTCACATGTTTGTACTAACCCTAAACTGGCACACCTGATTCACTTAGTCAACTAATCATCCACCCTGTCTTAAAGCATTAGGGGAAGAAAAATATCTGACCCTATTTCAGTCATTTCTACAAACTACTCTTCCTTGTGCTGCAGTTAGAGGAGGAGCTCCAGAGGATCTCTGAAGAGTATGATTGGCTGATGAAGAGCTCCTCAAAGAGGGAGGGGCTGGACCGAACAATGAGATGCAAACTGGAGGGGGAGATAAGACGCCTGACTGTCTTCAACAGAGACCTGAGAGGTAGGACAGGAGGGAGGGACCTGTAAAAGGATGTTGAAAATAAAATAAATAATTGGGTCCTTAAAGTGCCGTTACCCTTTTGTCAACCTTCTTCTTAGCTGTATGTGTGGGATTTGGGTCATTTTGACCAATAAGTTGTGTTGATAGGAGAAAGAGGAGTTGAACATGTTCATCTATGTTGTATAACTATGTTATGTCTGTGTATTACTATGTTATGTCTGTGTATAACTATGTTATGTCTGTGTATGACTGTGTTATGTCTGTGTATGACTGTGTTATGTCTGTGCATTACATTTACATTTAAGTCATTTAGCAGACGCTCTTATATGACAGTGTTATGTCTGTGTATGACTGTGTTATGTCTGTGTCACGTCTATGTAATGTCTGTGTATTACTATGTTATGACTGTGTCACGTCTATGTAATGTCTATGTCTCAGATCGCCTGGAGACTGCCAATCAACAGCTAGCGTGCTGTGAGCCAGAAGGAGAGGAGGATGGACATGCTGCTGAGCTTAGTAAGTGTGTGTGTTTGTGTCTGTACTTGTGGTATTGATGAGTACTTGTGTGTTTGTGGTGTTGATGAGTGCTAGTGAGTGGGAATGAGGACACACCCAGCATTTAGGTTTCCTCTCTTCTTTCCTCTCTTCTCTCCACCACTCCCTCTCTTCCCAGGCTAAATTCAGCACACATACAATTATCCCATTTCCTTTTACACACACACACACACACACACACACACACACACACACACACACACACACACACACACACACACACACACACACACACACACACACACACACACACACACACACACACACACACACACACACACTTACTTTTATTAGAGAGTCAGTGTGAATACAGACAGTGACCTCGTCTGGCCTGGAAACCCAAACAGAGAGAACTTTCTCCTCCTGACCACCACCTTTCTCACATTATCACGCTCTGTCTCCCTCCCCTCTCTCTCTTTCCCACTCACTCCCCTCTCTCTTTCCCACTCACTCCCTCTCTCTCTTTCCCACTCACTCCCCTCTCTCTCTTTCCCACTCACTCCCCTCTCTCTCTTTCCCACTCACTCCCCTCTCTCTCTTTCCCACTCACTCCCCTCTCTCTCTTTCCCACTCACTCCCCTCTCTCTCTTCCACTGACACTCTCCCACTGCCTAGCTCTCTCTCTCTCTCTCTCTCTCTTTCCCACTCACTCCCCTCTCTCTCTTCCACTGACACTCTCCCACTGCCTAGCTCTCTCTCTCTCTCTCTCTCTCTCTCTCTCTCTCTCTCTCTCTCTCCCACCACTCCCTCTCTCCCCATTTCTCTCCCTCCCTGGGCACCATGAGAGAGGAGAGGAAGTGTTTGTTGTATTTCACTGGGCTGTCTGGTATGTAACACCAGGAATGAGGGATAGAGTGGGGAGGGAGAGATAAAGAGAGGGGGAGGTCAGTAGAGACAGGCAAAGGGAGGGAAAGGGGGTATATCTTATAGCAGTTTTAGGACAGGTGCTGTTTCAACGTCTCAGCCCCCCCCACAAACTACCCAAATACTCTGCACCATATCTCCTCCCCTCCTCCCTCTACACACACCTGTCTCTCTCCCCTCCTCCCTCTACACACACCTGTCTCTCTCCCCTCCTCCCTCTACACACACCTGTCTCTCTCCCTCCTCCCTCTACACACACCTGTCTCTCTCCCCTCCTCCCTCTACACACACCTGTCTCTCTCCCTCCTCCCTCTACACACACCTGTCTCTCTCCCCTCCTCCCTCTACACACACCTCTCTCTCTCCCCTCCCTCCCTCTACACACACCTCTCTCTCTCCCTCCTCCCTCTACACACACCTCTCTCTCTCCCCTCCTCCCTCTACACACACCTCTCTCTCTCCCTCCTCCCTCTACACACACCTGTCTCTCTCCCCTCCTCCCTCTACACACACCTGTCTCTCTCCCCTCCTCCCTCTACACACACCTGTCTCTCTCCCCTCCTCCCTCTACACACACCTGTCTCTCTCCCTCCTCCCTCTACACACACCTGTCTCTCTCCCCTCCTCCCTCTACACACACCTGTCTCTCTCCCCTCCTCCCTCTACACACACCTGTCTCTCTCCCCTCCTCCCTCTACACACACTTGTCTCTCTCCCCTCCTCCCTCTACACACACCTGTCTCTCTCCCCTCCTCCCTCTACACACACCTGTCTCTCTCCCCTCCTCCCTCTACACACACCTGTCTCTCTCCCCTCTTCTGCATGTGTGTGACATGTTAACCCAGAGACAAAGGGGAATGATCTGGTCTGTGCTGGGAATGCAGCCTCAGCAGATTCCACCCCCGCCCCCATATCCCCTTATCCTTCCCTCCCCTCCCCCACCCAACACACATCCACCTCTACCCAGAGTTTGGTCAACAGTAGAGCTGGATGCCATGTTGCTACCTTTGAACATTCCAGTCATGAGGAGTATTGGGTTCTCTAATTCTAACTTTAAAGGGTTGGTAAGTCTGATTTAAGCATTTTGTCTCTTATCTTTTATCTCCCCCTTTCCTTCTCTCTGTTTCTCGCTGTCTCTCAGGGGATGGACTGATAGAGAAAGAACGTTTGGAGGAAGAGGTGGAGAAGCAGCAGCGGAGGGCAGAGAGACTGGAGTCAGCTCTGAGCAGCGCCCAGCAGAGAGCACTACACTTAGAGGAAGAGGTATACATCACGTCACGGTATATCACATTACGTCACGGTATATCACATTACGTCACGGTATATCACATTACGTCACGGTATATCACATTACGTCACGGTATATCACATTACGTCACGGTATATCACATCACAGTATATCACATTACGTCACGGTATATCACATCACAGTATATCACATCACAGTATATCACATCACAGTATATCACATGACGTTATGTCACGGTATATCACATTACGTCACGGTATATCACATCACATTACGTCACGGTATATCACATCACATTATGTCACGGTATATCACATTACATCACGGTATATCACATTATGTCACGGTATATCACATTACATCACGGTATATCACATTACGTCACAGTATATCACATTACATCACGGTATATCACATTACATTACGTCACAGTATATCACATTATGTCACGGTATATCACATTACATTACGGTATATCACATTATGTCACTGTACATCACATTACGTCACGGTATATCACATCACATTACGTCACGATATATCACATTATGTCACAGTATATCACATTATGTCACGGTATATCACATTACATTACGTCACAGTTTATTACATTACATCACAGTATATCACATTACATTACATCACGGTATATCACATTACATTACGTCACAGTTTATTACATTACATCACAGTATATCACATTACATTACATCACAGTATATCACATTACATTACGTCACAGTTTATTACATTACATCACAGTATATCACATTACATTACATCACGGTATATCACATTACATTACGTCACAGTTTATTACATTACATCACAGTATATCAAATTACATTACATCACAGTATATCACATTACATTACGTCACAGTTTATTACATTACATCACAGTATATCACATTACATTACATCACGGTATATCACATTATGTCACGGTATATCACATCACATTACGTCACGGTACATCACATTACGTCACGGTATATCACATTATGTCACGGTATATCACATTACATCACAGTTTATCACATTACATTACAGTTTATCATATTACATTACGTCACAGTATATCACATTACGTCACGGTATATCACATTATGTCACGGTATATCACATTATGTCACAGTATATCACATTACGTCACAGTATATCACATTACGTCACAGTTTATCACATTACGTCACAGTATATCACATTACGTCACGGTATATCACATTACGTCACGGTATATCACATTACGTCACGGTATATCACATTACGTCACGGTATATCACATTACGTCACGGTATATCACATTACATCACGGTATATCACATTACGTCACAGTATATCACATTACGTCACGGTATATCACATTATGTCACAGTATATCACATTACGTCACGGTATATCACATCACATTACGTCACGGTATATCACATTACGTCACATTATATCACATTATGTCACAGTATATCACATTACGTCACAGTATATCACATTACGTCACGTTATATCACATCACATTACGTCACGGTATATCACATTACGTCACAGTATATCACATTACGTCACGGTATATCACATTACGTCACATTATATCACATTACGTCACAGTATATCACATTACGTCACAGTATATCACATTACGTCACAGTATATCACATTACGTCACGTTATATCACATCACATTACGTCACAGTATATCACATTTCGTCACGTTATATCACATCACATTACGTCACGGTACATCACATTACGTCACGGTATATCACATTATGTCACGGTATATCACATTACATCACAGTTTATCACATTACATTACAGTTTATCATATTACATTACGTCACGGTATATCACATTACGTCACAGTATATCACATTACGTCACGGTATATCACATTATGTCACGGTATATCACATTACATCACAGTATATCACATTACGTCATGGTATATCACATTACGTCACAGTATATCACATTACGTCACAGTATATCACATCACATTACGCCACGGTATATCACATTACGTCACGGTATATCACATTATGTCACGGTATATCACATTACATCACAGTATATCACATTACGTCATGGTATATCACATTACGTCACAGTATATCACATTACGTCACAGTATATCACATTACGTCACGGTATATCACATTACGTCACGGTATATCACATTACATCACGGTATATCACATTACGTCACAGTATATCACATTACGTCACGGTATATCACATTATGTCACAGTATATCACATTACGTCACGGTATATCACATCACATTACGTCACGGTATATCACATTACGTCACATTATATCACATTATGTCACAGTATATCACAATACGTCACAGTATATCACATTACGTCACGTTATATCACATCACATTACGTCACGGTATATCACATTACGTCACAGTATATCACATTACGTCACGGTATATCACATTACGTCACATTATATCACATTACGTCACAGTATATCACATTACGTCACAGTATATCACATTACGTCACGTTATATCACATCACATTACGTCACAGTATATCACATTACGTCACGTTATATCACATCACATTACGTCACGGTACATCACATTACGTCACGGTATATCACATTATGTCACGGTATATCACATTACATCACAGTTTATCACATTACATTACAGTTTATCATATTACATTACGTCACGGTATATCACATTACGTCACAGTTTATCACATTATGTCATTACGGTTATCACATTACATCACAGTATATCACATTTCGTCATGGTATATCACATTACGTCACAGTATATCACATTACGTCACAGTATATCACATTACGCCACAGTATATCACATTATGTCACAGTATATCACATCACATTACGCCACGGTATATCACATTACGCCACGGTATATCACATTATGTCACGGTATATCACATTACATCACAGTATATCACATTACGTCACGGTATATCACATTACGTCACAGTATATCACATTACGTCACAGTATATCACATTACGTCACAGTATATCACATTACGTCATTCATTCAGACACTTATTCACACACCATATACACATACAGATCAATCCAACATACTGTATCTGTGTCTATTCCTCCCTGGTGTGTGTGTGTGTGTGTGTGTAGCTGCGTGTGAAGTGTGTGTATGCGGCACGTGTGGAAGGGTTGCAGCATGCTGTGGTGCAGTTGCAGACGGCCTGTGAGAAGAGAGAGCAGCTTGAGAGACGCCTGCGCACACGGCTGGAGAGAGAGCTACACACACTGCGCACGCAACAGGTATCACACATAACGCTCTCTTGGCGGCTGTCATAACAATGGCATAACAGGTCATATGCTATTTGTTAATGCATAAAATGGGTCTGGATTGTCCTAAACCTTTTTTAAAATTATTTTTTACATGTCTCTTCCTTCTTCCAAACCTCCTCCTCGCTCTCCTCCCCTCAGAGAGTGTGTGGGGGTGTGCTTGGGACTACTGGGCCAGGTGGGGGTGGGGGTGTAGGGGAGGGCAGTGCCCCTGCTCTGAGGGAGCTGCTGAGGCAGAGGGAGGAGAGGGTTCTGACTCTAGAGGCTGACTCTACCCGTTGGGAACAGAAGTACCTGCAGGAGAACGCCATGAGACACTTTAACATGGAGACTGCTGCTACAGCCAACACACACAGGTACACACACATCCCAACAGGTCACTCATGCACACAGGTACACACACATCCCAACAGGTCACTCATGCACACAGGTACACACACATCCCAACAGGTCACTCATGCACACAGGTACACACACATCCCAACAGGTCACTCAAGCACACAGGTACACACACATCCCAACAGGTCACTCATGCACACAGGTACACACACATCCCAACAGGTCACTCATGCACACAGGTACACACACATCCCAACAGGTCACTCATGCACACAGGTACACACACATCCCAACAGGTCACTCAAGCACACAGGTACACACACATCCCAACAGGTCACTCATGCACACAGGTACACACACATCCCAACAGGTCACTCATGCACACAGGTACACACACATCCCAACAGGTCACTCAAGCACACAGGTACACACACATCCCAACAGGTCACTCAAGCACACAGGTACACACACATCCCAACAGGTCACTCAAGCACACAGGTACACCGGTCGGCAGCCTCGGGAAAGATGAGGGGGGAGTGGTGTTAACAGCTGGGGCACAATCTCTAATGGTAAGAAAGTCTCAAGCTTTTGCTAGCCTGAGTTAGAATACATCATGATAAGCTGCAGACCGTACTAACTACCAAGAGAGTTTTCATCCATATATTTCCTAGCTGTCTATATACCTCCACAAACCGATGCTGGCACTAAGACCACACTCAATGAGCTGCATAGGGCCATAAGCAAACAAGGAAATCCACACCCTGTGGCAGCACTTCTCATGGCCAGTGATTTTAATGCAAGGAAACTGAAATCTGTGTGAACTCATTATCACCAGCACGTCACCTTTGCAACTAGATGTGACAAAACTCTAGATCACCTTTACTCTACACACAGAACGGTGACAACTCTAGATCACCTTTACTCCACACACAGAGAGGTGACAACTAGATCACCTTTACTCTACACACAGAGAGGTGACAACTCTAGATCACCTTTACTCCACACACAGAGAGGTGACAACTAGATCACCTTTAGGTGACAACTAGATCACCTTTTGGAGCGACAACTAGATCACCTTTACTCCACACACAGAGGTGACAACTCTAGATCACCTTAGAGCGTGACAACTAGATCACTGGGGCGCCAGGTAGCCTAGCGGTTGGAGCGTAGAGGCGGCGGGTAGCCTAGCGGTTAGAGCGTAGAGGCGGCGGGTAGCCTAGCGGTTAGAGCGTAGAGGCGGCGGGTAGCCTAGCGGTTAGAGCGTAGAGGCGGCGGGTAGCCTAGCGGTTAGAGCGTAGAGGCGGCGGGTAGCCTAGCGGTTAGAGCGTAGAGGCGGCGGGTAGACTAGCGGTTAAAGCGTAGAGGCGGCGGGTATCCTAGCGGTTAGAGCGTAGAGGCGGCGGGTAGCCTAGCGGTTAGAGCGTAGAGGCGGCGGGTAGCCTAGCGGTTAGAGCGTAGAGGCGGCGGGTAGCCTAGCGGTTAGAGCGTAGAGGCGGCGGGTAGCCTAGCGGTTAGAGCGTAGAGGCGGCGGGTAGCCTAGCGGTTAGAGCGTAGAGGCGGCGGGTAGCCTAGCGGTTAGAGCGTAGAGGCGGCGGGTAGCCTAGCGGTTAGAGCGTAGAGGCGGCGGGTAGCCTAGCGGTTAGAGCGTAGAGGCGGCGGGTAGCCTAGCGGTTAGAGAGTAGAGGCGGCGGGTAGCCTAGCGGTTAGAGCGTAGAGGCGGCGGGTAGCCTATCGGTTAGAGCGTAGAGGCGGCGGGTAGCCTAGCGGTTAGAGCGTAGAGGCGGCGGGTAGCCTAGCGGTTAGAGCGTAGAGGCGGCGGGTAGCCTAGCGGTTAGAGCGTAGAGGCGGCGGGTAGCCTAGCGGTTAGAGCGTAGAGGCGGCGGGTAGCCTAGCGGTTAGAGCGTAGAGGCGGCGGGTAGCCTAGCGGTTAGAGCGTAGAGGCGGCGGGTAGCCTAGCGGTTAGAGCGTAGAGGCGGCGGGTAGCCTAGCGGTTAGAGCGTAGAGGCGGCGGGTAGCCTAGCGGTTAGAGCGTAGAGGCGGCGGGTAGCCTAGCGGTTAGGCGGCGGGGGTAGCCTAGCGGTTAGAGCGTAGAGGCGGCGGGTAGCCTAGCGGTTAGAGCGTTAGAGCGTAGAGGCGGCGGGTAGCCTAGCGGTTAGAGCGTAGAGGCGGCGGGTAGCCTAGCGGTTAGAGCGTAGAGGCGGCGGGTAGCCTAGCGGTTAGAGCGTAGAGGCGGCGGGTAGCCTATCGGTTAGAGCGTAGAGGCGGCGGGTAGCCTATCGGTTAGAGCGTAGAGGCGGCGGGTAGCCTATCGGTTAGAGCGTAGAGGCGGCGGGTAGCCTAGCGGTTAGAGCGTAGAGGCGGCGGGTAGCCTATCGGTTAGAGCGTAGAGGCGGCGGGTAGCCTATCGGTTAGAGCGTAGAGGCGGCGGGTAGCCTATCGGTTAGAGCGTAGAGGCGGCGGGTAGCCTATCGGTTAGAGCGTAGAGGCGGCGGGTAGCCTATCGTTTAGAGCGTAGAGGCGGCGGGTAGCCTATCGGTTAGAGCGTAGAGGCGGCGGGTAGCCTATCGGTTAGAGCGTAGAGGCGGCGGGTAGCCTATCGGTTAGAGCGTAGAGGCGGCGGGTAGCCTATCGGTTAGAGCGTAGAGGCGGCGGGTAGCCTATCGGTTAGAGCGTAGAGGCGGCGGGTAGCCTATCGGTTAGAGCGTAGAGGCGGCGGGTAGCCTATCGGTTAGAGCGTAGAGGCAGGAAGGTAGCCTAGCGGTTAGAGCGTAGAGGCAGGAAGGTAGCCTAGCGGTTAGAGCGTTGGGCCAGTAATCAAAAGGTTGTTCGATCAAATCCCTGAGCTGACAAGGTAAAAATCTGTCATTCTGCCCCTGAACAAGGCAGTTAACCCACTGTTCCTAGGCCGTCATTGTAAATAAGAATTTGTTTTTAACTGACTTGTCAAGTTAAATAAAGGTTCAATAACAAAACAATTACTCCACACACAGAGAGGCATACTGTACATAGCATACTGTACATAGCATACTGTACAGCGCTAACATGCCCTCCCGTTGGCAAATCTGACCATAACTATATCCTCCTGATTTCTGCTTTAAAAAATGTAAAACAGGAGGTACCAGTAACGTGCTCTATACAGAAGTAGCCTGATGAAGTGGATGCTAAGCTAAAGGACTGTTTCCCTAGCACAGACTGAAATATGTTCTGGGATTCAACAGATAACATTGAGTTTACCACATCAGTCAGAAGGCATCATTAATATGTGCATCGACAACATTGTCCCCAAAGTGACCATATTCCAACCAGAAGCCATGGATTACAGGCAACATCCGCACGGAGCTAAATGGTAGAGCTGCCGCTTTCAAGGGGAGGGACACTACTCCAGATGCTTCTAAGAAATCCCACTACGACCCCCGACGAGCCATCAAACAGGCAAAGCGTCTAAGACTAAGATCGGATCTTACTACACCGGCTCTGACGTTTGTCTGACGTTTGTCTGACGTGGCAGGGCTGGCACACCATCACTGGTTATAAAGGGAAACCGAGCTGTGAGCCTACCAGACCAACCAAATGCCTTCTACCAGCTGTTCCAGATGACTGTGATCTCGCTCTCTGTAGCCAATGTGAGTAAGACCTTTAAACAGGTTAACATTCACAAGGTTGTGTGTGTGTCTGTAGGGACCCCTTGGTGGTGCACTCTCACACTAGTAGCTACAGTGAGATGACGGGCTGCACACTGTGTCAGGAGGATGATGTACAGCAGGCTACCAGACGCTGCAATGACATGGAGCACAGGTACACACATTATACTGTATATATATATAGAGTTGAAGTCAGAATTTTACATATACCTTAGCCAAATAAATTCAAACTCAGTTTCACAATTCCTGACATTTAATCCTAGTAAAAATAAGTTAGGATCACCACTTTATTTTAAGAATGTGAAATATCAGAATAATAGTATAATTATTTATTTCAATTTTTATTTATTTCATCACATTCCCAGTGGGTCAGAAGTTTACATACACTCAATATTTGGTAGCATTTCCTTTAAATTGTTGAACTTGGGTCAAACGTTTTGGGTAGCCTACCACAAGCTTCCCACAACAAGTTGGGTGAATGTTGGCCCATTCCTCCTGACAGAGGTGGTGTAGCTGAGTCAGGTTTGTAGGCCTCCTTGCTCAAACACGCTTTTTCCAGTTATGCCCACAAATGTAGTATTGAGTATTTAGTATTGAGGTCAGGGCTTTTTGATGGCCACTCCAATACCTTGACTTTGAAGTCCTTAAGCCATTTTGCCACAACTTTGGAAGTATTCTTGGGGTCAATGTCCATTTGGAAGACCCATTTGCGACCAAGCTTTAACTTCCTGACTGATGTCTTGAGATGTTGCTTCAATTTATCCACATCATTTTCCTTCCTCATGATGCCATCTATTTTGTGAAGTGCACCAGTTCCTCCTGCAGCAAAGCACCCCCACAACATGATGCTGCCACCCCCGTGCTTCACGGTTGGGATGGTGTTCTTCGGCTTGCAAGCTTCCCCCTTTTTCCTCCAAACATAACAATGATTATTATGGCCAAACAGTTATTTTTTTGTTTCATCAGAACAGAGGACATTTCTCAAAAAGTATGAACTTTGTCCCCATGTGCAGTTGCAAACCATAGAGAGCAGTGTCTTCTTCCTTGCTGAGCGGCCTTTCAGGTTATGTCGATAAAGGACTTGTTTTGTTTCCTCCAAAATTTTCACAAGGTCCTTTGCTGTTGTTCTTGGATTGATTTTCGCTTTTCACACTGAAGTACATTCATCTCTAGGAGACAGAACGCGTCTACTTCCTGAGCAGTATGACATCTGCGTGGTCCCATGGTGTTTATACTTGCGTACTATTGTTTGTACAGATGAACGGGTACCTTCAGGCATTTGGAAATTGCTCCCAAGGATGAACCAGACTTGTGGAGGTCCCAAGTTTTCTTTCTGAGGTCTTGGCTGATTTCTTTTGATTTTCCCATGATGTCAAACAAAGAGGAACAGAGTTTGAATGTAGGCCTTGAAATACATCCACAGGTACACCTCCAATTGACTCAAATGATGTCAATTAGCCTATCAGAAGCTTCTATAACCATGACATAATTTTCTGGAATTTTCCAAGCTGTTTAAAGGCATAGTCAACTTAGTGTATGTAAACTTCTGACCCACTGGAATTGTGATACAGTGAGTTATAAGTGAAATAATCTGTCTGTAAACAATTGTTGCGAAAATGACTTGTGTCATGCACAAAGTAGATGTCCTAACCGTCTTACCAAAACTATAGTTTGTTAACAAGAAATTTGTGGAGTGATTGAAAAACAAGTTTTAAGGACTCCAACCTAAGTGTATGTAAACTTCAAATACTTCAACTAATGTGTATATATATATATCACACACCATCAAAGTGGCTGATCTTGTCTAAAAGGCATCTTGATTGTTGATTTATTTGTATTGGTTCACTCTGACTTTTAGTCAATAGGATCAAGGTAGTGTTTTCTGTGTTTGTGTACAGGATAAGGAACCTGTACGCC
This sequence comes from Oncorhynchus gorbuscha, assembly GCF_021184085.1. NCBI lineage: Eukaryota > Metazoa > Chordata > Actinopteri > Salmoniformes > Salmonidae > Oncorhynchus > Oncorhynchus gorbuscha. Next base: position 15,784,818 of record NC_060185.1, read on the forward strand.
CAGCTGATAGAGAAGGATGCGTTGATAAAGGTTTTACAGCAACGGAACGCTCGCGGTGACCTCAGCACCCTCCGCCCTGCCCGCTCCACCCCCTCCATCTCCTTAGCAACAGGACTGCACCCACGACAAGCTTCCCAGACAGACGAGAGGAAAGAGAGAAACCTCCTCCCTTCCCTCCCCCTCCTCTCTTCCCCACCTTCCTCTTTATCTACCACCTCCTCCCTCCCTTCCACCCTGCCTTTCTCCTCCACCCTCCCCTACTCCACTACACCATCTTATTCATCCACCCTGCCTTTCTCCTCCAACCTGCCTCTCTCTTCCTCCCTCCAATTCTCTATCCTCCCCCTCTCCTCCTCCCTCCCCTCCACTCCTCTCCTATCCTCCCATTCTAAGACGGGTAGTAGAGACAGCAGCACTCAGACTGACAAAGGTTCAGAGTCCCTCAAAGTCCTGCCCCTCCCCAGCAGAGCCTGGCTGGGATTGGTCAGGACCCAGAGGACAGGTGAGTGACAGCTAAGACTGAACAATCAAGGAACAGTGAACCCAGTCCAAAATGTAAAACTGACCCTAGTTCAGCAACTTCATTCTAATGTTGGATCTGATATTCTACATGTCTTCAGCTAAGTGTTCTTTCTGTCTCCATAGATACGACTAGAACCCATCCCCCACACCACCCAGGCACAGACTTAGTGGAGATCCTCATCTAATGGACACGGTGGGGTCTTGTGAAGCTACTGCTGAACAACTGAGGATGAAACAAACTTAAGTAGTGATGGCTGACTGATAGACTGGAAACTGGAGGCTCATTGGATGGCAGAAAGAGAGAGAGAGAGAGAGAGAGAGAGAGAGATAGGGGAAGACCTCTGTCCTGCTCTAAAACTGTGCCTTTAGTCTGGTAAAGTTATTTTCAAGTTGCATTGTGTTGGGTGTGTATGTGTGTGTTTTTTATCAGTTAAATGCATTTCAGAGGCAAGTTTACTTTGTTGGAAAGCATGCATTTTTGTACAAATGAAACTGTACAGAAAGATTAGATTTGTAAAACTTTTATTTCTGCTGAGAGTTAATATTGATTTTGTCCACAAAGACATTTCAAACTTCTTTGATTTTTAAATGGATTTTACTGTGCTGCGTGACAATGAATATAAACATGTACTTTGTCTCCCCCTGCTGTCAGTCTGTGTAACTTTGTTTTCTAATCAATTCATTGTATTACCTATCAACAAGGTATGTTAAGGGCCTGTTCACTGCTGACTTTGGCCCTCTAGGATCGGCATTGTCTGCTCCTGCACTACACACAACACCAGGGTTGGGGTAGATGTGTTTAACTGTTCACATACACACACAGAGTCCTGAATAATGAGGCCCTTTCTGTTCTACATGACTAAGCAGGAGAAACAGTGTGTGTGTTTCATACAGACCTAATTACCTGAGCGATTAATTCTGTAAAGAATTGACAGCTGGTAAGCCTTCAGCGGAGGCACGTGGGCTGCTGTGGATGAGTGAAGCTGTAACATTACACTGTTGTGTTTCTGTTGCTTTTGCTGCCTTTCACTAAAGGCTTAAATGTGTTTGTTCTTCTCTCGTTCATTTCCCAAGTCAGAGGGAGGATCTGCTGTGTCAATTCTGGTTGATGTAACCTCTGAGCTATTGACCCACACAGCCACAGATAGCATCATGCACTCGTCATGTACACACAGGTCTGGACAGTATTTTGGAGAGAAGCCCGAGCCGCTGTACGCCGTGTGACGTCATCTCGACGTAGCGCCGAGGGGAACTTCCGCGTTCAGTCTTCGCGCGGTGTTTTGTTTTCTGCGTCCCATAAATTATGGTAAAAATGCTGCCTTGACATTTTATATTTAATGTTTATGTGCTCGTTCTGAATTGAAGAGACCGTACGGATAAAAACGTTAGCCATGTAGCTAGCTCGGCTGGCAGGTTGGTTGCCATCCATGGAGAGAGTGTCAAAACCATCCGTCGGGCGAGAGAAGGTAAACATAGCTAGCAGGCTAACGTTAGCTATCCAACTCAACAAACCCGTCTTGACTAGTTAGCCAGCTAACTTAGCTTGCATTTTAATGGAGTAAAGTTTAGCTAGTTAATGTTAACTATTGTACATTGCATGTTTGCTTCAGATCCAACTAGGTGTTTTTCAGCAAGCTATCGTTAACCATTTGACACAGCTTCTTGTCTTTACTTAGCTTGCAAGCGAAGTTTGCTTTAAGCTAAGAGCTAGTCAATAATGTTATGGTTAAAGTGAGAGTGACCATAGTCGGCCTTTCTGTGCAACACTGAATTAAATTGAACACCACTAAACGTTAGTAGCTGTGTACCAGATAATTCTATTGGTGATGTAGAGGGGAGTGTGTGGCCTTTGTTTTGGGGGACATTCCTAAGGAATTGACTCGATCATTAGAATGGGAGACAGTTTGTAGTGTTTGGTAGTAATATGAATAATATTATTGGTGTTGGGAACAGTAATATCATGGTGTTAGAAATGGTGGTTCCCTGACTGTCTCTGTCTGTCTGCAGGAGCTCTCTGTCGGTGTGATGTCTGACATTCTGTCTCTACCCTCCTACAAAGACTACCCCGCAGGGCGCCCCTTCATCAACACCTCTCTACCCTCCTACACACTCACAACTCGCAACACACACACACCCTGCCAGACACTGTCCAGCAAGGCATTCCCAGAAAGCAGCAGTGCAGGTAACCAATCACTACCTGCACTGCTGCTAGAACCAAATTGTGTGTGGGTGAGACAGTTTCCATTGTGGTTGTGTGGTGAGGCGGGTCTCCATGGCAACAGCAGATGACACCACAGCCTATTAACAGAGGCTCTGCTAAACGCTATCCCTCTATCCCCACTCTCACATCTCTATCCTCCTACCTTCAGCCATCCCTCTATCCCCACTCTCACATCTCTATCCTCCTACCTTCAGCCATCCCTCTATCCCCACTCTCACATATCTATCCTCCTACCTTCAGCCATCCCTCTATCCCCACTCTCACATATCTATCCTCCTACCTTCAGCCATCCCTCTATCCCCACTCTCACATCTCTATCCTCCTACCTTCAGCCATCCCTCTATCCCCACTCTCACATCTCTATCCTCCTACCTTCAGCCATCCCTCTATCCCCACTCTCACATCTCTATCAATCTACCTTCAGCCATCCCTCTATCCCCACTCTCACATCTCTATCCTCCTACCTTCAGCCATCCCTCTATCCCCACTCTCACATCTCTATCCTCCTACCTTCAGCCATCCCTCTATCCCCCACTCTCACATCTCTATCCTCCTACCTTCAGCCATCCCTCTATCCCCACTCTCACATCTCTATCCTCCTACCTTCAGCCATCCCTCTATCCCCACTCTCATCTCTATCCTCCTACCTTCAGCCATCCCTCTATCCCCACTCTCATCTCTATCCTCCTACCTTCAGCCATCCCTCTATCCCCACTCTCACATCTCTATCCTCCTACCTTCAGCCATCCCTCTATCCCCACTCTCACATCTCTATCCTCCTACCTTCAGCCATCCCTCTATCCCCACTCTCACATCTCTATCCTCCTACCTTCAGCCATCCCTCTATCCCCACTCTCATCTCTATCCTCCTACCTTCAGCCATCCCTCTATCCCCACTCTCACATCTCTATCCTCCTACCTTCAGCCATCCCTCTATCCCCACTCTCACTCTCTATCATCTCTCAGCCATCCCTCTACCTTCAGCCATCCTACTCTATCCCCACTCTCACATCTCTATCCTCCTACCTTCACCATCCCTCTATCCCCACTCTCTCTATCCTCCTACCTTCAGCCATCCCTCTATCCCCACTCTCACATCCATCCCTTCTATCCCCACTCTCACATCTCTATCAATCTACCTTCAGCCATCCCTCTATCCCCACTCTCACATCTCTATCCTCCTACCTTCAGCCATCAGCCATCCCTCTATCCCCACTCTCACATCTCTATCAATCTACCTTCAGCCATCCCTCTATCCCCACTCTCACATCTCTATCAATCTACCTTCAGCCATCCCTCTATCCCCACTCTCCTCCTACATCTCTATCAATCTACCTTCAGCCATCCCTCTATCCCCACTCTCACATCTCTATCCTCCTACCTTCAGCCATCCCTCTATCCCCACTCTCACATCTCTATCCTCCTACCTTCAGCCATCCCTCTATCCCCACTCTCACATCTCTATCAATCTACCTTCAGCCATCCCTCTATCCCCACTCTCATCTCTATCCTCCTACCTTCAGCCATCCCTCTATCCCCACTCTCACATCTCTATCAATCTACCTTCAGCCATCCCTCTATCCCCACTCTCATCTCTATCCTCCTACCTTCAGCCATCCCTCTATCCCCACTCTCACATCTCTATCCTCCTACCTTCAGCCATCCCTCTATCCCCACTCTCACATCTCTATCCTCCTACCTTCAGCCATCCCTCTATCCCCACTCTCACATCTCTATCAATCTACCTTCAGCCATCCCTCTATCCCCACTCTCACATCTCTATCCTCCTACCTTCAGCCATCCCTCTATCCCCACTCTCACATCTCTATCAATCTACCTTCAGCCATCCCTCTATCCCCACTCTCACATCTCTATCCTCCTACCTTCAGCCATCCCTCTATCCCCACTCTCACATCTCTATCCTCCTACCTTCAGCCATCCCTCTATCCCCACTCTCACATCTCTATCCTCCTACCTTCAGCCATCCCTCTATCCCCACTCTCACATCTCTATCCTCCTACCTTCAGCCATCCCTCTATCCCCACTCTCACATCTCTATCCTCCTACCTTCAGCCATCCCTCTATCCCCACTCTCACATCTCTATCCTCCTACCTTCAGCCATCCCTCTATCCCCACTCTCACATCTCTATCCTCCTACCTTCAGCCATCCCTCTATCCCCACTCTCACATCTCTATCAATCTACCTTCAGCCATCCCTCTATCCCCACTCTCACATCTCTATCCTCCTACCTTCAGCCATCCCTCTATCCCCACTCTCACATCTCTATCCTCCTACCTTCAGCCATCCCTCTATCCCCACTCTCACATCTCTATCAATCTACCTTCAGCCATCCCTCTATCCCCACTCTCACATCTCTATCAATCTACCTTCAGCCATCCCTCTATCCCCACTCTCACATCTCTATCCTCCTACCTTCAGCCATCCCTCTATCCCCACTCTCACATCTCTATCAATCTACCTTCAGCCATCCCTCTATCCCCACTCTCACATCTCTATCAATCTACCTTCAGCCATCCCTCTATCCCCACTCTCACATCTCTATCCTCCTACCTTCAGCCATCCCTCTATCCCCACTCTCACATCTCTATCCTCCTACCTTCAGCCATCCCTCTATCCCCACTCTCACATCTCTATCAATCCTACCTTCAGCCATCCCTCTATCCCCACTCTCACTCTATCTCTATCAGCCATCCCTACCTTCAGCCATCCCTCTATCCCCACTCTCATCATCTACTATCAATCTACATCTTCAGCCATCCCTCTATCCCCACTCTCACATCTCTATCAATCTACCTTCAGCCATCCCTCTATCCCCACTCTCACATCTCTATCAATCTACCTTCAGCCATCCCTCTATCCCCACTCTCACATCTCTATCCTCCTACCTTCAGCCATCCCTCTATCCCCACTCTCACATCTCTATCCTCCTACCTTCAGCCATCCCTCTATCCCCACTCTCACATCTCTATCCTCCTACCTTCAGCCATCCCTCTATCCCCACTCTCACATCTCTATCAATCTACCTTCAGCCATCCCTCTATCCCCACTCTCACATCTCTATCAATCTACCTTCAGCCATCCCTCTATCCCCACTCTCACATCTCTATCAATCTACCTTCAGCCATCCCTCTATCCCCACTCTCACATCTCTATCCCTCTATCCCCACTACCTCTATCAGCTTCAGCCATCCCTCTATCCCCACTCTCACATCTCTATCAATCTACCTTCAGCCATCCCTCTATCCCCACTCTCACATCTCTATCCTCCTACCTTCAGCCATCCCTCTATCCCCACTCTCACATCTCTATCAATCTACCTTCAGCCATCCCTCTATCCCCACTCTCACATCTCTATCAATCTACCTTCAGCCATCCCTCTATCCCCACTCTCACATCTCTATCCTCCTACCTTCAGCCATCCCTCTATCCCCACTCTCACATCTCTATCAATCTACCTTCAGCCATCCCTCTATCCCCACTCTCACATCTCTATCAATCTACCTTCATCCCTCTATCCCCACTACATCTCTATCAATCTACCTTCAGCCATCCCTCTATCCCCACTCTCACATCTCTATCCTCCTACCTTCAGCCATCCCTCTATCCCCACTCTCACATCTCTATCAATCTACCTTCAGCCATCCCTCTATCCCCACTCTCACATCTCTATCCTCCTACCTTCAGCCATCCCTCTATCCCCACTCTCACATCTCTATCCTCCTACCTTCAGCCATCCCTCTATCCCCACTCTCACATCTCTATCAATCTACCTTCAGCCATCCCTCTATCCCCACTCTCACATCTCTATCCTCCTACCTTCAGCCATCCCTCTATCCCCCTCTCACATCTCTATCCTCTACCTTCAGCCATCCCTCTATCCCCACTCTCACATCTCTATCCTCCTACCTTCAGCCATCCCTCTATCCCCACTCTCACATCTCTATCCTCCTACCTTCAGCCATCCCTCTATCCCCACTCTCATCTCTATCAATCTACCTTCAGCCATCCCTCTATCCCCACTCTCACATCTCTATCAATCTACCTTCAGCCATCCCTCTATCCCCACTCTCACATCTCTATCAATCTACCTTCAGCCATCCCTCTATCCCCACTCTCACATCTCTATCAATCTACCTTCAGCCATCCCTCTATCCCCACTCTCACATCTCTATCAATCTACCTTCAGCCATCCCTCTATCCCCACTCTCACATCTCTATCAATCTACCTTCAGCCATCCCTCTATCCCCACTCTCACATCTCTATCAATCTCTATCAATCCCTCTATCCCCACTCTCACATCTCTATCAATCTATCCCCATCCCTATCCCCACTCTCACATCTCTATCAATCTACCTTCACCCATCCCTCTATCCCCACTCTCACATCTCTATCAATCTACCTTCAGCCATCCCTCTATCCCCACTCTCTATCAATCTACATCTCCCTCTATCCCCATCAATCTCTATCCTACCTCAGCCATCCCTCTATCCCCACTCTCACATCTCTATCAATCTACCTTCAGCCATCCCTCTATCCCCACTCTCACATCTCTATCCTCCTACCTTCAGCCATCCCTCTATCCCCACTCTCACTCTATCCTCCTACCTTCAGCCATCCCTCTATCCCCACTCTCACATCTCTATCAATCTACCTTCAGCCATCCCTCTATCCCCACTCTCACATCTCTATCCTCCTACCTTCAGCCATCCCTCTATCCCCACTCTCACATCTCTATCAATCTACCTTCAGCCATCCCTCTATCCCCACTCTCACATCTCTATCAATCTACCTTCAGCCATCCCTCTATCCCCACTCTCACATCTCTATCAATCTACCTTCAGCCATCCCTCTATCCCCACTCTCACATCTCTATCAATCTACCTTCAGCCATCCCTCTATCCCCACTCTCACATCTCTATCAATCTACCTTCACCCATCCCTCTATCCCCACTCTCACATCTCTATCAATCTACCTTCACCCATCCCCCTATCCCCACTCTCACATCTCTATCAATCTACCTTCAGCCATCCCCATCCCCACTCTCACATCTCTATCAATCTACCTTCAGCCATCCCCTATCCCCACTCTCACATCTCTATCAATCTACCTTCAGCCATCCCTCTATCCCCACTCTCACATCTCTATCAATCTACCTTCAGCCATCCCTCTATCCCCACTCTCACATCTCTATCAATCTACCTTCAGCCATCCCTCTATCCCCACTCTCACATCTCTATCAATCTACCTTCAGCCATCCCCCTATCCCCACTCTCACATCTCTATCAATCTACCTTCAGCCATCCCTCTATCCCCACTCTCACATCTCTATCAATCTACCTTCAGCCATCCCTCTATCCCCACTCTCACATCTCTATCCTCCTACCTTCAGCCATCCCTCTATCCCCACTCTCACATCTCTATCAATCTACCTTCAGCCATCCCTCTATCCCCACTCTCACATCTCTATCCTACCTTCAGCCATCCCCCTATCCCCACTCTCACATCTCTATCAATCTACCTTCACCCATCCCTCTATCCCCACTCTCACATCTCTATCAATCTACCTTCAGCCATCCCTCTATCCCCACTCTCACATCTCTATCTTCACCCATCCCCCTATCCCCACTCTCACATCTCTATCAATCTACCTTCAGCCATCCCTATCCCCACTCTCACATCTCTATCAATCTACCTTCAGCCATCCCTCTATCCCCACTCTCACATCTCTATCAATCTACCTTCAGCCATCCCTCTATCCCCACTCTCACATCTCTATCCTCCTACCTTCAGCCATCCCTCTATCCCCACTCTCACATCTCTATCCTCCTACCTTCAGCCATCCCTCTATCCCCACTCTCACATCTCTATCAATCTACCTTCACCCATCTCTCTATCACTGTACTCATCATCTCTACTCTTCTGAATGAAGTTCTCGCTGATAAAGTTTTTACTCATGAATGTCTGGTGGAGAATAAATTCAACTCTGAGTGTGTGGGATAACAGATAAGGCAAGATATGATGGTACGATATTCATCATCAAAGAGGATTATTGTGTGTGTGTGTGTGTGTGTGTGTGTGTGTGTGTGTGTGTGCGATCCTGTCTGCTCTGATGAACCTACAGGAGAAGATCAGGAAGCTGGAGTTGGAGAGAGGCAGAACGGAGCGGAGTTTACACAGCCTGGAGAAAGAGACCTCACGCACTGCCCTAAGGAGTGACACACACACACTGAGAGACACACACAAACCCACAGACACACACGAGAGAGAGACCAGCAACCAGTCAGAACCCAACCAAGGTGAGTGACGTGATCATTTTCCAAAATATGTAAGTGTTTTGTTTGAGAGTAAACAGATGCTCTTTCTGCTCCCTGTCTCACCCTCCCTGCCTCACCCTCCCTGTCTCACCCTCCCTGTCTCACCCTACCTGTCTCTCTCCCCTCGGTCCCCTCAGTGTTAGTGACTCAGCTGGCTGCAGCAGAGGCTCGCTGTAAGCTGTTGGACAGACAACTGGAGTACATGAGGAAGATGGTCCGCAACGCAGAGGCCGACAGAACAACCCTGCTCAAACGCCAGGTTAGCATACGCCTTACCTAGCATTATCTATGCTAACCCAGAGAGACAGGCTAACGACAGGATCTCTAGCTGTATGTATGATGCTCCGGTAGCACTCAGTTACCATAGTGACCCTTTCAGGTTTCCCTGGAGATGACCAGGTCTGCTGCTCCCGCCCCTGACTCCGCCCACCAGGCCCAGTTAGAGAAGCTGGAGCTACTGGAGCAGGAATACCAGAGACTGACCCGCACACAGAACCACGCAGAGGTACACAAACACACACACACACGCAAACTCATTTTCACCCCAAATAGGATATGGTGGGTCTGATGTCTGTATGTGTGTGTCTTAGAGGAAGATTCATGAGTTGGAGCTGAAACTGCTCCAAGAAGAACACCAGAGGAAACTGGTCCAACACCAGGCCAACCAGGTACACGCACGCAAACACACGCAAACACACACAACACACACACAGGACCAGGCCAACCAGGTACAGGCCAACCAGGTACAGGCCAACCAGGTACAGACACTCTAGAGATGTGTAATTGCAACTATTTTGCACACTGTTTTCTCACTGGTCCTCAGTTACAGACAGGTCTGGAGGCCAATCGTATCCTGATCCAGTCTGTGTCGCCCCGCCTTCCCAAAGACAGAAGTACAATCAGAGAGAAGAAACACCTCTCCAAGGTAGCAGCCTTCCCATGAGCCTTTGGGTGCTGGTGTTTCTGCTAGAGATGAATGTCAGTCGACGTGATCATCCTCTCACACAGACACTAAACTAATTGTTCAGGCCACATATCTGATTGGCCAAAAAGCCTTTGATTCATACCAATATCTACAACACCTTTGCTGATGTGAATTTGTGTGCTCTACCAGAAACCTGTTCTGCAGCAGACCTCACACACACAGCCACACTACAGACTGAGCCTAGGAGACGTCCCATTTGTAGCAGGGAAGGTACGAATATGCACATCATATATGCAGAACAAATTTTTGTACACAGACATGCCAGAGACTGACTCTCTAGTCTGTAGGGTGCAGTCTCTCTGTCATCTCTCTCTGTCATCTCTGTCTCTAGTCTGTAGGGTGCAGTCTCTCTGTCATCTCTCTCTGTCATCTCTCTCTCTAGTCTGTAGGGTGCAGTCTCTCTGTCAACTCTCTCTCTAGTCTGTAGGGTGCAGTCTCTCTGTCATCTCTCTCTCTAGTCTGTAGGGTGCAGTCTCTCTGTCATCTCTGTCTCTAGTCTGTAGGGTGCAGTCTCTCTGTCATCTCTGTCTCTAGTCTGTAGGGTGCAGTCTCTCTGTCATCTCTGTCTCTAGTCTGTAGGGTGCAGTCTCTCTGTCATCTCTCTCTCTGTAGGGTGCAGTCTGTAGGGTGCAGTCTCTCTGTCATCTCTGTCTCTAGTCTCTCTCTCTGTCTCTCTAGTCTGTAGGGTGCAGTCTCTCTGTCATCTCTGTCTCTAGTCTGTAGGGTGCAGTCTCTCTGTCATCTCTCTCTGTCATCTCTGTCTCTAGTCTGTAGGGTGCAGTCTCTCTGTCATCTCTGTCTCTAGTCTGTAGGGTGCAGTCTCTCTGTCATCTCTCTCTCTAGTCTGTAGGGTGCAGTCTCTCTGTCATCTCTCTCTAGTCTGTAGGGTGCAGTCTGTCTCTCTGTCTGTCTCTCTGTCTCTAGTCTGTAGGGTGCAGTCTCTCTGTCATCTCTCTCTCTAGTCTGTAGGGTGCAGTCTCTCTGTCATCTCTCTCTAGTCTGTAGGGTGCAGTCTCTCTGTCTCTAGTCTGTAGGGTGCAGTCTCTCTGTCATCTCTGTCTCTAGTCTGTAGGGTGCAGTCTCTCTGTCATCTCTCTCTCTAGTCTGTAGGGTGCAGTCTCTCTGTCATCTCTGTCTCTAGTCTGTAGGGTGCAGTCTCTCTGTCATCTCTGTCTGTCTCTCTCTCTAGTCTGTAGGGTGCAGTCACTCTGTCATCTCTCTCTGTCTCTCTCTCTAGTCTGTAGGGTGCAGTCTCTCTGTCATCTCTGTCTCTCTCTAGTCTGTAGGGTGCAGTCTCTCTGTCATCTCTGTCTGTCTCTCTCTCTAGTCTGTAGGGTGCAGTCACTCTGTCATCTCTCTCTGTCTCTCTCTCTAGTCTGTAGGGTGCAGTCACTCTGTCATCTCTCTCTGTCTCTCTCTCTAGTCTGTAGGGTGCAGTCTCTCTGTCATCTCTCTCTGTCTCTCTCTCTAGTCTGTAGGGTGCAGTCTCTCTGTCATCTCTGTCTCTAGTCTGTAGGGTGCAGTCACTCTGTCATCTCTCTCTGTCTCTCTCTAGTCTGTAGGGTGCAGTCACTCTCTGTCTCTCTCTAGTCTGTAGGGTGCAGTCACTCTGTCATCTCTCTCTGTCTCTCTCTCTAGTCTGTAGGGTGCAGTCACTCTGTCATCTCTGTCTCTCTCTAGTCTGTAGGGTGCAGTCTCTCTGTCATCTCTCTCTGTCTCTCTCTCTAGTCTGTAGGGTGCAGTCTCTCTGTCATCTCTCTCTGTCATCTCTCTCTAGTCTGTAGGGTGCAGTCACTCTGTCATCTCTCTCTAGTCTGTAGGGGGCAGTCACTCTGTCATCTCTCTCTGTCTCTCTCTCTAGTCTGTAGGGTGCAGTCACTCTGTCATCTCTGTCTCTCTCTCTAGTCTGTAGGGTGCAGTCACTCTGTCATCTCTGTCTCTCTCTCTAGTCTGTAGGGTGCAGTCACTCTGTCATCTCTGTCTCTCTCTAGTCTGTAGGGTGCAGTCACTCTGTCATCTCTCTCTGTCTCTCTCTCTAGTCTGTAGGGTGCAGTCTCTCTGTCTCTCTCTCTAGTCTGTAGGGTGCAGTCACTCTGTCATCTCTCTCTGTCTCTCTCTCTAGTCTGTAGGGTGCAGTCTCTCTGTCTCTCTCTCTAGTCTGTAGGGTGCAGTCACTCTGTCATCTCTGTCTCTCTCTAGTCTGTAGGGTGCAGTCACTCTGTCATCTCTGTCTCTCTCTAGTCTGTAGGGTGCAGTCACTCTGTCATCTCTGTCTCTCTCTAGTCTGTAGGGTGCAGTCACTCTGTCATCTCTCTCTGTCTCTCTCTCTAGTCTGTAGGGTGCAGTCACTCTGTCTCTCTCTCTGTCTCTCTCTCTAGTCTGTAGGGTGCAGTCACTCTGTCATCTCTCTCTGTCTCTCTCTAGTCTGTAGGGTGCAGTCACTCTGTCATCTCTGTCTCTCTCTCTCTCTCTAGTCTGTAGGGTGCAGTCACTCTGTCATCTCTCTCTGTCTCTCTCTCTAGTCTGTAGGGTGCAGTCACTCTGTCATCTCTCTCTGTCTCTCTCTAGTCTGTAGGGTGCAGTCACTCTGTCATCTCTCTCTGTCTCTCTCTAGTCTGTAGGGTGCAGTCACTCTGTCATCTCTCTCTGTCTCTCTCTAGTCTGTAGGGTGCAGTCACTCTGTCATCTCTCTCTGTCTCTCTCTCTAGTCTGTAGGGTGCAGTCACTCGGTCAGGGCCAACGTCCAGTCTGTTCTCTCCCTGCTGAAGCAGCATCAGCCCCAGCTATGTAACGCACGAGTCCTCTCCCACACCCCTCTGGCCCAGCCAGCCAATGGCAGCAGCTCCTCCTCTTCCTGTGGGGAGGAACTATCAGACCTCCTGCTGGCCCTGCAGGATGAACTGGGACACATGAGTCTGTGAGTGTGTCTGTCTGTTAGAGAGTCTGAGACTTTGTTTCAGCATGAATAGCTATCTCAGTTGTGTGTGTGTGTGTGTGTCAGTGAGCAGCAGGAGTTGGTGCGGCAGGCTGAGACCTGTGTGTGTGAGCGGGAGAGGAGAGGGGTGGAGAGAGAACAGGAGACTCTACTCAGGAGAATGGAGAGAAAAGCAGAGCAGATCAGCAAGCTACGCAGACACCAAGCACAGGTACACACACACACACTAAGCACAGGTACACACACACACACCAAGCACAGGTACACACACACACCAAGCTCAGGTACACACACACACCAAGCACAGGTACACACACACACACAAGCACAGGTACACACACACACACCAAGCACAGGTACACACACACACACCAAGCACAGGTACACACACACACACACACCAAGCACAGGTACACACACACACACACACAAGCACAGGTACACACACACACACCAAGCACAGGTACACACACACACACCAAGCACAGGTACACACACACACACCAAGCACAGGTACACACACACACACCAAGCACAGGTACACACACACACACCAAGCACAGGTACACACACACACCAAGCACAGGTACCCACACACACACCAAGCACAGGTACCCACACACACACCAAGCACAGGTACACACACACACACCAAGCACAGGTACACACACACACACCAAGCACAGGTACACACACACACCAAGCACAGGTACACACACACACCAAGCACAGGTACACACACACACCAAGCACAGGTACACACACACACCAAGCACAGGTACACACACACACCAAGCACAGGTACACACACACACCAAGCACAGGTACACACACACAGTTTGATGACTAAGAACTATGTAACTGTGGTTTTGCCTTCAACATATCCACAAATGCATACATTTGATTAAGGAGTTTTTCCACTGTTTCTCACTTTCTGTCTCTGTGTAGATGAAGAGGTTTAGGAGAGATGCTCGTCAGAGGCAAAGTGGAGAGGTGAAGGTGACCACCACAGTGACCACGCGCGGTCGCTCTGCCGGGGCGGTCAAGGTTCGACCGGGGGACCGTAGCAGGAAAAGTCTAACACTGCTCAGGGACATGAAGTCCCTGCAGACCTCGCTACACCCCAACCAACCACAATGGAGCTACTGACCACAACAGGACAAACCACAATGGAGCTACTGACCACAACAGGCCCAACCACAATGGAGCTACTGACCACAACAGGACCAACTGACCACAACAGGACCAACCACAATGGAGCTACTGACCACAACAGGACCAACCACAATGGAGCTACTGACCACAACAGGACCAACCACAATGGAGCTACTGACCACAACAGGACCAACCACAATGGAGCTACTGACCACAACAGGACCAACCACAATGGAGCTACTGACCACAACAGGACCAACCACAATGGAGCTACTGACCACAACAGGACCAACCACAATGGAGCTACTGACCACAACAGGACCAACCACAATGGAGCTACTGACCACAACAGGACCAACCACAATGGAGCTACTGACCACAACAGGACCAACCACAATGGAGCTACTGACCACAACAGGACCAACCACAATGGAGCTACTGACCACAACAGGACCAACCACAATGGAGCTACTGACCACAGGTCTACCAAGGCCATTTGGAAGAGGAGGATGCTGATGAATGACCTCCATGGACATTGGGGTGTAGGGAAGAGGAATGAGGTCTACCAAGGCCATTTGGAAGAAGAGGATGCTGATGAATGACCTCCAGGGACAGTGGGGTGTAGGGAAGAGGAATGAGGTCTACCAAGGCCATTTGGAAGAGGAGGATGCTGATGAATGACCTCCATGGGACATTGGGGTGTAGGGAAGAGGAATGAGGTCTACCAAGGCCATTTGGAAGAGGAGGATGCTGATGAATGACCTCCAGGGACAGTGGGGTGTAGGGAAGAGGAATGAGGTCTACCAAGGCCATTTGGAAGAGGAGGATGCTGATGAATGACCTCCAGGGACATTGGGGTGTAGGGAAGAGGAATGAAGTCTACCAAGGCCATTTGGAAGAGGAGGATGCTGATGAATGACCTCCAGGGACATTGGGGTGTAGGGAAGAGGAATGAAGTCTACCAAGGCCATTTGGAAGAGGAGGATGCTGATGAATGACCTCCAGGGACATTTGGGGTGTAGGGAAGAGGAATGGGTCATTTGGAAGAGGAGGATGCTGATGAATGACCTCCAGGGACATTGGGGTGTAGGGAAGAGGAATGAGGTCTACCAAGGTCATTTGGAAGAGGAGGATGCTGATGAATGACCTCCAGGGACATTGGGGTGTAGGGGAAGGCGGGTTGTATTTCAGATGTCTTTGGTAGAGCAGCATAGCAGTGACATCACACAGAACACTCCTACTGATGTTACAGTAAATCTGCTTCATCTATTGGCTCTCCCAGGGGGTTTAACAGGGTGTGTTGTGTACATCTGATACTGTGTGTTCCACTGTTGCTGCAAACCTCAGCTCACTGCAATAGACTGAATTTTGTGTGCAGTTTTGTGTATTAAATAGTGTAACCACTCTGCTCAAGGATTCCCTAAGATTAAGACACATTTGAGTGTGTGAGTAGGGAACGAAGGGGGGGTGGTGTTGTTGTGGGTTGGGAAACCTTACGATTTCCCTAAAGATTGTGTATGTATGTGTGTGTGTGTGTGTGTGTGTGTGTGTGTGTGCTGAGGATTGCTGTTGTTTATTTGTTAGATTTCTACAATTACGGCTTGTGTAACTTGTCTATCAAATGGTCTGAAATAAACCATTTATTTTCTAGTGTTGACACTTTCCTTAATATGAATAACGGAACTTTCCTTATGGTGTTTAGTTATTCAGCTTCCTGAAACTCAGACCATCTATATTTGAATAAAGATATCTCCTGCCACCTGTTAGAAGTTGTTGAAAATGTTTTTCTCGTAATGTTGGGTCCCATCAGCACCAGACACAATGACTTGCCTGGACCTTCTCCATCCCTGAGATGTCAGTGTGGTAAATGGAATACTGACTAAAGAGACAACCTTGTCTTTCAAAGATCATTCTTAAAAATCCAAATAACTTCACAGATTGTAAAGGGTTTAAACATTTTCCCATGCTTGTTCAATGAACCATAAACAATGAATGAACACGCACCAGTGGAACGGTCGTTAAGACACTAACAGTTTACAGACGGTAGGCAATTAAGGTCACAGTTATGAAAACTTAGGACACTGAATAGGCCTTTCTACTGACTGAAAAACACCAAAAGAAAGATGCCCAGGGTCCCTGCTCATCTGTGTGAATGTGCCTTAGAAATGCTGCAAGGATGCATGAGGACTGCAGATGTAGCCAGGGCAATAAATGATGTAGACCTAACATTTAGTATTTCCAAACATGTCAAGAGGACTTCCACCAAGCTGAATATTTCACCAAACAATAACAAATAAAAACAAGGCAGAAATATGTTGAGATTGCATTTTATTGTGTATGTATGCTGGTGTGTTAGTGTGTGTTGGTGTGTAGCCTATACTGTATCATTGTATGAAACAAAATTGAGCCAAATTAACCAAATTTATTACACAAAAAATACATATTTTTATATAGTGTGTTCTCTTTCCAGAAGGGTCTATACAGCATTTAGATAACACACACAGACCACCACTGGTATACACCTTCTACAACAAAAAATACATATTTCAGTAACTTCAGTCTTTGTTTTCAGAATTAGTATAAATTTTATGATGAAATAGCATTTTGGTTTTATCCTCTGTCTGAGCCGTAGGTCTGCATGTTTTGGACCCTTCAGTAACAATGAAAATGAGAGAAAAAGATGATTCGACTACAACCACAGTATACAGTTGATTTTATTTAACTTTTATTTAACTAGGCAAGTCAGTTAAGAACAAATTCTTATTTTCAATGACGGTCTAGGAACGGTGGGTTAACTGCCTGTTCAGGGGCAAAACGACAGATTTGTACCTTGTCAGCTCGGGGATTTGAACTTGCAACCTTTCACTTACTAGTCCAACATTAACCACTAGGCTACCCTGCTGCCCCAGTTGAAATCGGAAGTTTACCTTAGCCAAATACATATAAACTCAATTTTTTAAAACAATTAATTTAATCCAAGTAAAAATTCCCGTCATCACCAGTTTATTTTAAGAATGTGAACTGTCAGAATAACAGTAGAGAGAAGGATTTGTTTAAGCTTTTATTTATTTTATCACATTCCCAGTGGTTCAGAAATTTATATACACTCAATTAGTATTTGGTAGCATTGCCTTTAAATTGTTTAACTTGGGTCAAGTGTTTTGGGTATCCTTCCACAAGCTTCCCACAATAAGTTGGGTGAATGTTTGCCCATTTCTCCTGACAGAGCTGGTGTAGCTGAGTCAGGTTTGTAGGCCTCTTTGCTCACACACACTTTTTCAGTTCTGCCCACAAATGTTCTATAGGATTGAGGTCAGGGCTTTGTGATGGCCACTCCAATACCTTAACTTTGTTGTCCTTAAGTAATTTTGCCACAACTTTGGAAGTATTCTTGGGGTCATTGTCCATTTGGAAGACCCATATGCGACCAAGCTTTAACTTCCTGACTGATGTCTTGAGATGTTGCTTCAATATATCCACATAATTTTCCCTACCTCATGATGCCATCTATTTTGTGAAGTGCACCAGACCCTCCTGCAGCAAAGCACCCTCACAACATGATGCTGCCACCCCCATGCTTCACGGTTGGGATGGTGTTTTTCGGCTTGCAAGCCTCCCCCTTTTTCCTCCAAACATAACGATGGTCATTATGGCCAAACAGTTCTATTTTTGTTTCATCAGACCAGAGGACATTTCTCCAAAAAGTACGATCTTTGTCCCCATGTGCAGTTGCAAACCATTGTCTGGCTTTTTTATGGCGGTTTTGGAGCAGTGGCTTCTTCCTTGCTAAGCGGCCTTTCAGGTTATGTCGATATATGACTCGTTTTACTGTGGACATAGATACTTTTGTACCCGTTTCCTCCAGCATCTTCACAAGGTCCTTTGCTGTTGTTTTGGGATCTCTAGGAGACAGAACGCCCTTCCTTCCTGAGTGGCATGACAGCTGTGTGGTCCCATGGTGTTTATACTTGTGTAATATTGTTTGTACAAATGAACATGGTACCTTCAGGTGTTTGGAAGGATGAACCAGACTTGGTCTACAATTTTTTTTCTGAGGTCTAGGCTGATTTATTTTTGATTTGGATTTATTTTGATTTTTTTCATGATGTCAAACAAAGAGGCACTGAGTTTGAAGGTAGGCCTTGAAATACATCCACAGGTACACCTCAAATTGACTCAAATGAAGCCTATCAGGAAGCTTTTATAGCCATTACATAATTTTCTGGAATTTTCCAAGCTGTTTAAAGGCAGTCAACTTAGTGTATGTAAACTTCTGACCCACTGGAATTGTGATACAGTGAATTATAAGTGAAATAATCTGTCTGTAAACAATTGTTGGAAAAATTACTTGTGTCATGCACAAAGTAGATGTCCTAACCGACTTGCCAAAACTATAGTTTGTTAACAAGAAATTTGTGGAGTGGTTGAAAAACGAGTTTTAATGACTCCAACCTAAGTGTATGTAAACTTCCGACTTCAACTGTATAACATTAAATAATTAAAATAGTCCTCATTGTAATAATTACATAGAATCAAGTAACACTTCATAAACTGTTATTTACAGCATTTATATATAGCCTATGATATTACATCACAGGTAAGAATCCTGCGTTTCCGTGGAGATGGAGATTGGCACATGACGGAGCCCTGACTCGCTGACACAAACACACTAACGTAAAACAAAGTTAAGAGAGACAACTGTCTAAAGTAATAATTTAAGATCAGACTGTATTTACATCAGAGTTTCTGCATCATCATCATCATCAAAACACATATGAAGAAGGCAGATCTGGAATGGAAGGGCGGAAAACAACAACAACAGGGGAAAAGAGGAAGTGAATCTGTGTTCATCAGGGGTCAGAGTTCACAGGTATACAGCACTAGAGCGAGGCTTCAGGTCGCTAGCCTACCTGAATGCCATTAGAACAGGTCAAATCTGTACAATAACATGAAGTCAAAGTCAGTGAAGTCATACACACAGACATCCTGAGGGAGAATCATCTACAAAATATATTAAGCTATATGCAGTCCATCCATATATTCACCTATACCCCATTCATCTAACAAATATATTGACCTGTACGCCCCAATCACCTAACCAAGATCCCCAGTTCATTCATCTAACAAATATATTGACCTGTACGCCCCAATCACCTAACCAAGATCCCCAGTTCATTCATCTAACAAATATATTGACCTGTACGCCCTAATCACCTAACCAAGATCCCCAGTTCATTCACCTAACAAATATATTGACATGTACGCCCCAATCACCTAACCAAGATCCCCAGTTCATTCATCTAACAAATATATTGACCTGTACGCCCTTTAAAGAAATATATTGACATGTATGGCCTTAATTCTTCCACATATACAGTATGTATAAGCCCTGACATGTGGTGAGGCTAAGCTGTTGCTCTGGCTTCACCGAGCAGCAGTTTCACACATTAGTTTAACATTTAGGTGACTGATTGATTGGAGTTGAGTGGTAGTGTGTTTTAAACTCCTGAGACAGTGAACTCACTGATAACCAACACACTGTTAACCAACACAATGATAACCAACACACTGTTAACCAACACAATGATAACCAACACACTGTTAACCAACACAATGATAACCAACACACTGTCATCTATAGGTCTGTTCATCAACACACAGTCATCTATAGGTCTGTTCATCAACACACGGTCATCTATAGGTCTGTTCATCAACACACTGTCATCTATAGGTCTGTTCATCAACACACTGTCATCTATAGGTCTGTTCATCAACACACTGTCATCTATAGGTCTGTTCATCAACACACTGTCATCTATAGGTCTGTTCATCAACACACTGTCATCTATAGGTCTGTTCATCAACACACTGTCATCTATAGGTCTGTTCATCAACACACTGTCATCTATAGGTCTGTTCATCAACACACTGTCATCTATAGGTCTGTTCATCAACACACGGTCATCTATAGGTCTGTTCATCAACACACTGTCATCTATAGGTCTGTTCATCAACACACTGTCATCTATAGGTCTGTTCATCAACACACTGTCATCTATAGGTCTGTTCATCAACACACTGTCATCTATAGGTCTGTTCATCAACACACGGTCATCTATAGGTCTGTTCATCAACACACGGTCATCTATAGGTCTGTTCATCAACACACTGTCATCTATAGGTCTGTTCATCAACACACTGTCATCTATAGGTCTGTTCATCAACACACGGTCATCTATAGGTCTGTTCATCAACACACAGTCATCTATAGGTCTGTTCATCAACACACTGTCATCTATAGGTCTGTTCATCAACACACGGTCATCTATAGGTCTGTTCATCAACACACGGTCATCTATAGGTCTGTTCATCAACACACTGTCATCTATAGGTCTGTTCATCAACACACTGTCATCTATAGGTCTGTTCATCAACACACTGTCATCTATAGGTCTGTTCATCAACACACAGTCATCTATAGGTCTGTTCATCAACACACTGGAGATACTGTTTGGCCTCTGTGTCTGTTTGTATCGATGGTCCAACATGGTAAGCTCTGAGAAAGGCAGCATAGATGCACGATAAGGCAGATCCGTACGAAACACACACACACACACACACACACACACACACACACACACACACACACACACACACACACACACACACACACACACACACACACACACACACACACACACACACACACACACACACACACACACACACACACACACACACACACACACACACACACACACGATGATGACACTGGATCATTTAAAGGGCTTCACTTATATAGAGGGTTATAGGGGTTATATAGAGACACAGAGAGAAACACTAAGAAGAAAATAGGAATGGCTCTTAGTGGCTCTTGTTGTGAAGGTTGTAATGGTGGTTGTGGTGTCTGTGTGTATGTCTGTGTGTGTGTGTATGTGTGTGTGCGCGCGTGCGTGCGCACTCCGGGGATAGAAGACTGACCAGTGATCATTGACTGTCAAACTGTCCCCATTTCCAAAAGAGGGAAGTCCCACTCACAAGGCAGACACGAGGCAGATACAGTTTCCCTCAATGACCACTGGGCATCGCAGGGCCACCAATGGGCTCCATATATAATAACAAATATAATATCTGGCAAACTAGAGACTTACATGATGCCTAAGACATGAAAAATACATCCAATACTGGCTGAGATAAAGGGTGTAACACACAAGGTGTAGGCTACATACAGTATACATAAGCAGTCATATGAGTGACATAGCAGCTCATCAGGGTGTGTGTGGGCTGATGGGAGGGATTCTGATGATCTTAAAACAACATAAACCAACAGATTCCAGAAGTGTCCTCCGTACTACACAGCTTTCTGTTAACTAGGAAAGGAGCTCTTTACCTGTGTGTTATTACACAGGTATTGACCTATTAGGTGTCTGTGAGCCTGTGTGTGAAACAGAAACTCAGAAGAATATGAACGGAGACCTCGTTATGAAAATGATCATTTCCAGAGTCAACGCGACTCTCTGCTTTCCTCACAGGAGTTCAGTCACATTTAGCATCTACAGGAATCGTCTGAATCGACTAGTCTGAATCGACTCCTTTGAAATGACTCATCTGAATCGGCCCTCCTGCGGTTCACTCCATCTGTTTTGCTCAGACCTTAGAGATTGACAGCTGTCAGTCAAATGTCAAACTGTCTCAGAGTCCCACCTTCTCCGCTTGAGGATGTAAAAAGGGAATAGTTTCCTTAGGTTTCTATTAGCCTAGAGATACTGCTTTCTCCACTCCCATTGGTCGGTATGGTTACAGGCCCCTCCCCCCGTCTCCCTCATCCAGGCAACCGTTGAGGCAATGGGTGTCATCGCAGTGGCTGTCATCCCCAAGTGCACCCTGGGATTGCAGCAATTCATACTCTTCATCCAGGAAGTCGAGGCTATTGTTGCTAGGCAACCCACGGACGCTGAACTTGTGGGAGACTTTGGTCCACTGTACTCGATTGGTCGCTACACGCTCATACAGCTCGGTTGCCCCTGGTAACAGCTCTGACAGCAGCCTATGAGAGGACAGGGGCGTGGGACACAATATTAGGTGGTGCTGTGGCCGTGTTGTGATTGGGTCAGTAGTGATAAACGCTGTGTTGTGATTGGGTCAGTAGTGATAAACTCTGTGTTGTATTTGGTTCTTACTTGTAGATGGGCATGGCGATGTGTTCCATGAAGCTGATCTGTAGCTCTGGGATGTAGGCCTTCTCTCTGTCCATCATCTCACTGGGACGATTCCCCATCGCCTTCTCCTGCACACACAAGCAAGTTAAACGTGTCAGATATACACTCACCCCCCCAACACACACACACAAATACGGTACAGGAATAAAGTGCAGCACACATACCAGATCCCCCTGGGAGAAGAACTCTTTATAGATCAGCTCCTGAATACAGAGGAGAGAAAAATAGGTTTAGGGTCAAAGGTCAACTAGGGTCTGGGGTTAGGGTTGAGGTTAGGGTTGAGGATTTAGGTTAGGATTGAGGTTAGGGTTGAGGATTTAGGTTAGGGTTGAGGTTAGGGTTGAGGATTTAGGTTAGGATTGAGGTTAGGGTTGAGGATTTAGGTTAGGGTTGAGGTTAGGGTTGAGGATTTAGGTTAGGGTTGAGGTTAGGGTTGAGGATTTAGGTTAGGGTTGAGGCTAGAGTTAGGGGTAGGATATGAACATGAACCTATAGGGTTAGTGTCTGGGTTTTGGTTAGGGTTGTGGTTGAGGTTAGGGTTGTGGTTGAGGTTAGGGTTGAACCTGCATATGGACATGAAGCTAGGGTAAGGGATGTGGTTGAGGGTTAGGGTTGAACCTGTATATGGACATGAAGCTAGGGTTAGGGTTGTGGTTGAGGGTTAGGGTTGTGGTTGAGGGTTAGGGTTGTGGTTGAGGGTTAGGGTTGTGGTTGAGGGTTAGGGTTGTGGTTGAGGGTTAGGGTTGAACCTGCATATGGACATGAAGCTAGGGTTAGGGTTGTGGTTGAGGGTTAGGGTTGTGGTTGAGGGTTAGGGTTGTGGTTGAGGGTTAGGGTTGTGGTTGAGGGTTAGGGTTGTGGTTGAGGGTTAGGGTTGAACCTGCATATGGACATGAAGCTAGGGTTAGGGTTGTGGTTGAGGGTTAGGGTTGAACCTGTATATGGACATGAAGCTAGGGAAAGGGTTGTGGTTGAGGGTTAGGGTTGAACCTGCATATGGACATGAAGCTAGGGTAAGGGATGTGGTTGAGGGTTAGGGTTGAACCTGTATATGGACATGAAGCTAGGGTAAGGGATGTGGTTGAGGGTTAGGGTTGAACCTGTATATGGACATGAAGCTAGGGTAAGGGATGTGGTTGAGGGTTAGGGTTGTGGTTGAGGTTTGGGTTAAGAGTAGACGTTAGGGTTCCTCACAGCAATCTTGCGGGTGGTCTTCCAGCCCTTGGTCTGGTCCGACAGGTCGCATGAGGTCATCAGCAGGCACAGCAGCAGAGAACGGTGGGTCTGATTCCTGGGATTGTAGCCAGCTAGGACACGCACACACACAGACATTCACACACAGACACGCACACACACAGACATTCACACACAGACACGCACACACACAGACATTCACACACAGACACGCACACACACAGACATTCACACACAGACACGCACACACACAGACATTCACACACAGACACGCACACACACAGACATTCACACACAGACACGCACACACAGACATTCACACACAGACATTCACACACAGACACACACACAGAAAGGGAAAGAAAATGGAAGACTATCATACTCACACACATACACCTCCCGTGGGGCGAGATTGTCAGCCTAGGTAGACTCAAACCTTCTATTGCCTAAGGCTGACAATTGTTTCCCCCGGTTTAGGTGCAAAAACACAGCCTTACCGTCAGCCATCCTTTGCAGGTCGGGGAAGATGCGGAGGTGGTGAGCCAGGTCAGTGGCCAGGATAATATCCCTCATCAAGTCCAACATCCTCTGGTAGTCCTGACAACCACACACACACACAGCCTATAATAGTCCTGGGTTTCCTCACTGTGAAGCGGTTACTGTGAATTTGACCGTATCTGACAGGCAGCTCGACGGCAAGTAAAATACTGTAATATACACCGGGGCAAAAAAGTATTTAGTCAGCCACCAATTGTGCAAGTTCTCCCACTTAAAAAGATGAGAGAGGCCTGTAATTTTCATCATAGGTACACTTCAACTATGACAGACAAAATTAGAAAAAAAATCCAGAAAATTACATTGTAGGATTTTTAATGAATTTATTTGCAAATTATGGTGGAAAATAAGTATTTGGTCAATAACAAAAGTTTATCTCAATACTTTGTTATATACCCTGTCTTCGAAATTTCCTGTATTTACCAAATCATGAGAGCAAACCACACACAAGTCAGAGTTAGTTATCACAAAGTCCATCTTTAATTATATGAGCTCCATCACAACACTGTGACTCTCAGATCAATTCAGTGTCTATAAATGAATTTTCTGAGAGTCCCTTACACATTGCAACTGAGATCCTTTATAGCAAAGACACACATAGCCAGACAGCATCGGCATAATTTATCGTTCAGCTTTGTCTCCTAAACTATGTTCTTTTCTCAAACTCAGAACCATAAACAAATCCTCCATATCAACAGCCATATATCAAATCCATCCTATCTTGACAAGATCACAGAGACACATTGACTGGCACACAGACATTGTGGAGCCAAGAGATACACGCTTGACCTCTCCCCTCTCTGTGGCCCAAACAACTTAGTCTTGACATAGAACAGATAACTGCAACCCCGCCACAGTATTATACAATAATATCATTCTGATGAGAAGTAACTTACAAACATATGATGAATATAAAACATCTTACCTATGTGACCAACTAATTCTGATTATTCCCCAACAACCCTTTGTTGGCAATGACAGAGGTCAAACGTTTTCTGTAAGTCTTCACAAGGTTTTCACACACTGTTGCTGGTATTTTGGCTCATTCCTCCATGCAGATCTCTTCTAGAGCAGTGATGTTTTGGGGTTGTTGCTGGACAACACAGACTTTCAACTCCCTCCAAAGATTTTCTATGGGGTTGTATGGGGTTGAGATCTGGAGACTGGCTAGGCCACTCCAGGACCTTGAAATGCTTCGTACGAAGCCACTCCTTCGTTGCCCGGGCGGTGTGTTTGGGATCATTGTCATGCTGCAAGACCCAGCCATCGTTTCATCTTCAATGCCCTTGCTGATGGAAGGAGGTTTTCACTCAAAATCTCACGATACATGGCCCCATTCATTTTTTCCTTTACATGGATCAGTCGTCCTGGTCCCTTTGCAGAAAAACAGCCCCAAAGCATGATGTTTCCACCCCCATGCTTCACAGTAGGTATGGTGTTCTTTGGATGCAACTCAGCATTCTTTGTCCTCCAAACACGACGAGTTGAGTTTTTACCCAAAAATTATATTTTGGTTTCATTTGACCATATGACATTAGGTCCCCCCGTGTGGTTCTGGGATTTTTGCTCACCATTCTTGTGATCATTTTGACCCCACGGGGTGAGATCTTGCGTGGAGCCCCAGATCGAGGGAGATTATCAGTGGTCTTGTATGTCTTCCATTTCCTAATAACTGCTCCCACAGTTGATTTCTTCAAACCAAGCTGCTTACCTATTGCAGATTCAGTCTTCCCAGCCTGGTGCAGGTCTACAATTTTGTTTCTGGTGTCCTTTGACAGCTCTTTGGTCTTGGCCATAGTGGAGCTTGGAGCGTGACTGTTTGAGGTTGTGGACAGGTGTCTTTTATACTGATAACAAGTTCAAACAGGTGCCATTAATACAAGTAACGAGTGCAGGACAGAGGAGTGTCTTAAAGAAGAAGTTACAGGTCTGTGAGAGCCAGAAATATTGCTTGTTTGTCGGTGACCAAATATTTATTTTCCACCATAATTTGCAAATAAATTCATAAAAAATCCTAAAATTTTGTGTACCTATGATGAAAATGACAGGCCTCTCTCATCTTTTTAAGTGGGAGAACTTGCACAATTGGTGGCTGACTAAATACTTTTTTGCCCCACTGTAAATATGGTATGAAAAGAAGGTACTCTGTAATGAAGTAAATATCACCACAATCAGAATGAATGGATAGATTAAGGGAATTCATTGAGGGGAAAGATATGTATTTCACAGCATTATTCTGTAATTACAAGGGATTGGTGCAAGCAGACTTGCTGCTAGGTAACGTGTTTCCACATTACAATACATGATTGAATATCTGGTGTTTTAAGTCACTTGCACTTCTAGAGGCCTTAACAAAGGATTCCAAACTGGCAGCGACTACCAGGCAAAATGACATAGCAAAATGCTCAACCATTTAAGGTTTACGACAGGCTGCCACTCCAATCTGTCTCCGATATATTTAAATTGATGGGACACTACAACCACATAAAAGTTAAATTGGTACAGCATTCTGACTCACCATTAAATAAATATTAAATCCTCTTACAAGGCACGCAACAAAATATGTTAATGAGCCAGAAACAACAATGTCATGCGCCCACTAGTGGTCAAAAGTGTTTTTGCGCTCCAAAGATACGGTAGTGTATTCTGTGTGGTGGAATTACAGAACCATTCGAAATATAGCAATTATTTTCCCACCCACAACATTTTCCCACAATGCACCATCATTTACAGTATGCTACAGTAAAATGTTTCAGAGTATTTTACTGGTGATAACACCCATAATTACCATATAAATTAGTTATGTTTACAGTGCTGTTAACACACACACGCAGAAACACAACTTATAACAGTCCTGGGTGTCCTGTTAACACAACACACACACACACACACCCTATTACAGTCCTGGGTGTCCTGTTAACACAACACACAGAAACACACACACACACACACACACACACACACACACACACACACACACACACACACACACACACACACACACACACACACACACACACACACACACACACACACACACACACACACACACACACACACACACACACACACACACACACACACACACACACACACACACACACACACACACACACACACACACACACACACACACACACTATTACAGTCCTGGGTGTCCTGTTAACACAACACAACAGCAGTGCGGGATCCCAGGCTGGAGAGAAACGGACCTTTCTGGAGAACTTGTCGAAGATGTTGCAGCCGTGGGTGTTCAGAATGGCTATGGCTTGGGCAAAGTGGTGGGAAACAAACACAGGTTATTATAATAATAATAATAATATATGTTTAGTTTTATCCAAAGCGACTTACAGTCATGTGTGCAACATTCAAACACAGGTTATTATGGCTACACAGGACCTGGGATGGCAGGTTAAAGGATGGCCACTAGGTGTCACTATAGTCCCAGAGATAAATGTGTGTGTTTTTACCTCCATCACAGAGCCCTCTGAGCTGTAGAGGGCAGCCAGGACAGATTGCTGTAGAGGAGGAAGACAGAACACATTGTTCCATAGATAAACCTGCTCTCTATGCTGCTGTAATTACTGAAGTGTACTACCCTTGTCTAACCACAGTCTTTCTTTGACTTTTCCTACTGTGTGTTCGACAAGTGTTACCGGTGTTATACCTGTATGTGTGTTGAGCGAGGTTGTGTGTGTGAGGGCTGATTTCCAGGCTGTGCCTACATGTACAGTGAATTCAGAAAGTATTCAGACCCTTTGACTCTTTACACATTTGATACGTTACAGACTTTTTATAAAATGGATTAAATCGCCCCCCCCTTCAATCTACACATAATACTGTTTTTAGACATTTTTGCAAATGTATTAAAAATGGATTAAAAAGGTGACTACCTCATGAAGCTGGTTGAGAGAATGCCAAGAGTGTGCAAAGCTGCCATCAAGGCAAAGGGTGGCTACATTGAAGAATCTCAAATATATTTTGATTTGCTTAACACTTTGTTGGTTACTACATTATTCCATATGTGTTACTTCATAGTTTTGATGTCTTCACCATAATTCTACAATGTAGAAAATAGTAAGAATAAAGAAAAACCCTTGAATGAGTAGGTATGTCCAAACTTTTGACTAGTACTGTAAGCATTCAGACCGTTTACCCAGTACTTTGTTGAAACACCTTTGCCAGCGATCATAGCATCGAGTCTTCTTGGGTATGACGCTACAAGCTTGGCACACCTGTATTTTCATGTGTTTGTCCCATTCTTCTCTGTAGATCCTCTCAAGCTCTGTCAGGTTGGATGTGTAGTGTCACTGCACAGCTATTTTCAGGTCTCTCCAGAGATGTTTGATCGGGTTCAAGTCCGAACTCTGGCTGGGCCACTCAAGGACATTCAGAGACTTGTCCCGAAGCCACTCCTGCATTGTCTTGGCTGTATGCTTAGGGTCGTTGTCCTGTTGAAAGGTGAACCTTCGCCACAGTGTGAGGACCTGAGCGCTCTGGAACAGGTTTTCACCAACGATCTCTCTCTCTACTTTGCGCCATTCATCTTTTCCTCTATCCTGACTAGTCTCCCAGTCCCTGTCGCTGAAAAACATCCCCACATCATGATGCTGCCACCAACATGCTTCACCATAGGGATGGTACCAGGTTTCCTCCAGACATGACGCTTGTTATTCAATCTTGGCATCATGAGACCAGAGAATCTTATTTCTCATGGTCTGAGAGTCCTTTAGGTGCCTTTTGGCAAACTCCAAAGTCAGAGTGACCATTGGGTTCTTGGTCACATCCCTGACCAAGGCCCTTCTCCCCCAATTGCTCAGTTTGGCCGGCCGGCCAGCTCTAGGAGGAGTCTTGGTGGTTATAATAATGTCCAATCAATTAAATTGACCAAAGGTGGACTCCAATCACGTTGTAGAAACATCTAAAGAATGATCAATGGAAACAGGATGCACCTGAGCTCAATTTCGAGTCTCATAGAAAAGGGTCTGAATATTACGCAAATAAGGTATTTCTTATACATTTGCTAAAATGTCTAATAACGTAACAAAATGTGAAAAAAGTCAAGGCGTCTGAATACTTTCCGAATGCACTGTACGTGTGCATTTGAGTGTGTGTGTATGTGTGTGTGTGTGTGTGTGTGTGTGTGTGTGTGTGTGTGTGTGTGTGTGTGTGTGTGTGTGTGTGTGTGTGTGTGTGTGTGTGTGGTGTCTTACTGAGGCCACTTGAAAGGAGTTGTTAGTCCCACGGTGGTCCAGGTCATGGCACATACAGGAGACAAAGAGAGCAAAGATCTCTATATTCCTACAGACAGAGAGGGAGGGGTATGAGGTTAGACTGTAGGGTTATAGGGTTTAGTATGTAGATTATTGGAAAAAGGGTGCCAGGGTTTCTACTAGCTCCAGGTAGTTGGCCAGGCCCAGATTCCTGTAGAGGAGATAGTATGTAGGGTATAGGGTAGATGGTGTAGTATGTAGGGTTAGGGTATAGGGTAGATGGTGTAGTATGTAGGGTTAGGGTATAGGGTAGATGGTATAGTATGTAGGGTATAGGGTAGATGGTGTAGTATGTAGGGTTAGTGTATAGGGTAGATGGTGTAGTATGTAGGGTTAGGGTATAGGGTAGATGGTATAGTATGTAGGGTTAGGGTATAGTATGTAGGGTATAGGGTAGATGGTGTAGTATGTAGGGTTAGTGTATAGGGTAGATGGTGTATTATGTAAGGTTAGGGTATAGTATGTAGGGTATAGGGTAGATGGTATAGTATGTAGGGTATAGGGTAGATGGTATAGTATGTAGGGTTAGGGTAGATGGTATAGTATGTAGGGTTAGGGTATAGGGTAGATGGTGTATTATGTAGGGTTAGGGTATAGGGTAGATGGTATAGTATTTATGCTATATGGTGTAGTATACTTACTCCAGGTAGTTGGCCAGGCCCAGGTTCTTGTAGAGGAGATAACAGAAGTGAGAGACCGAGAAGGCATGTGTCCAGTTGTGATAGGGAGGATCTCTGTAACCCTTCTTTACCATCAGACAGAACCTGAAACCATCACAACCACACAATCAATCACCATAACAACCACTTCATCACCATAGCTACCTCTTCAGACACACAGCCAGTGGGTGGACTGGAGAGAAAGAGAGAGAGCGAAAGGTACCTGGCCAGAGTGTGCAGGTCAATCTTATAGGCGTTGATGAAGCCCATGTCCTCAAACATACTCAGGATGCCCTGAACACACAGGAGGGGAACAGATCAGACACAGTTCAGCAGGAACTTTGTTCATCTGTCTGGATACTCCCCAAATCAGTTTTACTCTTATTGGTCAAAACTGTGTTATTCTGAGGAAGATTGTTGGATGTGCACATAGAGATGGAAAGAGGTTTTATCTTTGTGTCTACACCATTATAGGATCTGTGACAGAATGGGTGCGCCTTTGAGGCTACCTCCATTTTAAAGTAGTCAACTTTCTTCTTTTATATTTGAAAGAAGTGTAAAGCTCATATTGGTGATTTTACTCCCACCTGCAGAGATCAAATCCTGAACCAAATCATGTCATTAATTTGCTGTGGCCACTAGATGGCGGTAGTAAAGCCATTTACAAACTATAGCACCCAATCAGAAGAAAAATACAATGCCCTGTTCATTGGCTGATTACTCCCAACACATAGGAATCGCCTACTTTAAAATGGTGGAAGCCCTCAATGGCAATGTCCATGCTAAAACAGGTTATTTCCAAGTTGAGTCCTCTATCGATCTAGTATCCTTGCACATTGTAAATACAGTACTGAAACTGACCCTGTAAATACTACGCTTACTTACGTTATCTAGATCTTCTTATTTTTATATCTCGTGTGTTTTTGTTCCACCTTGTTATTTGTTTGTATCACATTGTTATTGATTACTGCATTGTGGGGGTTGCAAGAAAAGGCATTTCACTGTACTTGTGCATGTGACATTTAAAACTTGAAACTGAAATTGAAACTATACATCTCTATGGATGTGCACGTAAACACACACACACACTCTTCCTCTGTCCCTCTGTATTACCATGGATGTGCACGTAAACACACACACACACTCTTCCTCTGTCCCTCTGTATTACCATGGGTGTGTTGTCGTCAGGTAGTGAACGGGGTGTGTAGGTGAACTCAGCGAATAAGGGATGAATCTCTTCCACGGGCTCCAGCCCAGTTACCAACAGCTGGGCCACCTCCTCTGCTGACACCTACACACACGCACGCACACCCACACACGCACGCACGCCCACACACACGCCCACACACACACACACGCCCACGCCCACGCCCACACACACACACACACACACACACACACACACACACACACACACACACACACACACACACACACACACACACACACACACACACACACACACACACACACACACACACACACACACACATAATCACATTACTGCTGCACTGGATGTGTGTGTGTGTGTGTGCTGTGTGGGTTAGTATGTGTGTTTCACCTTCATGTGGTACATCATCATCTCGTTGGCCAGGTGGGATCTGAACTGAGCCTCATGGACCTTCTTATACAGAAGAGACTGAACACACAGGAGAGACCAGTCAGTCAACCACAACCACATCATTACACAGGAGAGACCAGTCAGTCAACCACAACCACATCATTACACAGGAGAGACCAGTCAGTCAACCACAACCACATCAGTACACAGGAGAGACCACTCAGTCAACCACATTATTAATATATCGGAGAGACCAGTCAGTCAACCACATCATTACACAGGAGAGACCAGTTAGTCAACCACAACCACATCAGTACACAGGAGAGACCAGTCAGTCAATCACATTATTACACAGGAGAGACCAGTTAGTCAACTACAACCACATCATTACACAGGAGAGACCAGTCAGTCAACCACAACCACATCAGTACACAGGAGAGACCAGTCAGTCAATCACATTATTACACAGGAGAGACCAGTTAGTCAACTACAACCACATCATTACACAGGAGAGACCAGTTAGTCAACTACAACCACATCATTACACAGGAGAGACCAGTCAGTCAACCACAACCACATCAGTACACAGGAGAGACCAGTTAGTCAACCACATTATTACACAGGAGAGACCAGACAGTCAACCACATCATTATACAGGAGAGACCAGACAGTCAACCACATTATTATACAGGAGAGACCAGACTGTCAACCACATTATTATACAGGAGAGACCAGTCAGTCAACGACAACTAAATCCACACCACAGCAATAGGGCCATAACATCCTACTGTATCTTATCCTACTCTTTAAAACACTCACAGTCATGACCAGAGTGTCAGAGGTCAGCGTTTATTATGTCTCTTTAGATGGTCTGTCTGACTCACGTGTGCGATGCTGATTCCACAGTAGATGGAGAAAGCAGTGGCCAGGTCCTCATCGAAGCGGTTAAACCACGGTCCATTAGTCTTATTGACCAACTCAGCCACCCCAATAACCTCTGAGAGATACAGAGAGAGAGAGAGAGAGAGAGAGAGAGAGAGAGAGAGAGAGAGAGAGAGAGAGAGAGAGAGAGAGAGAGAGAGAGAGAGAGAGAGAGAGAGAGAGAGAGAGAGAGAGAGAGAGAGAGAGAGAGAGAGAGAGAGAGAGAGAGAGAGAGAGAGAGAGAGAGAGAGAGAGAGAGAGAGAGAGAGAGAGAGAGAGAGAGAGAGAGAGAGAGAGAGAGAGAGAGAGAGAGAGAGAGAGAGAGAGAGAGAGAGAGAGAGAGAGAGAGAGAGAGAGAGAGAGAGAGAGAGAGAGAGAAAGAGAGAGAGAGAGAGAGAGAGAGAGAGAGAGAGAGAGAGAGAGAGAGAGAGAGAGAGAGAGAGAGAGAGAGAGAGAGAGAGAGAGAGAGAGAGAGAGAGAGAGAGAGAGAAATAGAGAGAGAGAGAGAGAGAGAGAGAGAGAGAGAGAGAGAGAGAGAGAGAGAGAGAGAGAGAGAGAGAGAGAGAAAGAAAGAAAGAAAGAAAGAAAGAGAGCAACCAGTGAAGAACAAACACCATTGTAAATACGACCCAAATTTATGATGATTTATTTTCTCTTTTGTACATAATATGATGTGAAATATCTTTCGGAACTTCTAAAAGTGTAATTTAGACCTGTTCATTTTGTATTTTACATTCACTTTAGTTTATTATCTATTTCACTTGCTTTGGCAATGTAAACATACACTACCGTTCAGAAGTTTGGGGTCACTTAGAAATGTCCTTGTTTTTGAAAGAAGAGCACATTTCTTGTCCATTAAAATAATATCAAATTGATCAGAAATACAGTATAGACATTGTTAATGTTGTGAATGACTACTGTAGCTGGAAACTGTACATTATTTATGGAATATCTAATATCTCAGAGGCCCATTATCAGCAACCATCACTCCTGCGTTCCAATGGCACTTTGTGTTAGCTTATCCAAATGTATAATTTTAAAAGGCTAATTGATCATTAGAAAACCCTTTTGCAAATATGTTAGCACAGCTGAAAAATGTTGTTCTGATTAAAGAAGCAATTACAACTGGCCTTCTTTAGACTAGTTGAGTATCTGGAGCATCAGCATTTGTGGGTTTGATTACAGGCTCAAAATGGCCAGAAACAAAGAACAATCTTGTTCAGAGAAATTAAGGCTATTCCATGCGGGAAATTGCCAAGAAATTGAAGATCTGGTATCTACTGAGTACTACTCCCATCACAGAACAAACTAGCTCTAACCACAATAGAAAGAGGGGTGGGAGGCTCCGGTGCACAACTGAGCAAGAGGACAAGTACATTAGGATGTTTAGTTTGAGAAACAGACGCCTCACAAGTCTTCAACTGGCAGCTTCATTAAATAGTACCCACAAAACACAAGTCTCAACATCAACTGTGAAGAGGTGACTCCGACTCTAGGCAGAAGGTCAGCAGTGTCCAGTGTCTGTGTTCTTTTGCCCATCTTAATCTTTTATTTTATTGGCCAGTCTGAAATATGTATTTTTCTTTGCAACTCTGCCTAGAAGGCCAGCATCCCGGAGTTGCCACTTCACTGTTGACGTTGAGACTTGTGTTTTGCGGGTACTATTTAATGAAACTGCCAGGTGACGACTTGTGAGGCGTCTGTTTCTCAATTTCTCAGATGGAATATTCTTCATTTCTCAGAACAAGAATAGACTGACGAGTTTCAGAAGAAAGTTCGTTGTTTCTGGCCATTCTGAGCATTAACATTAACAATGTCTACACTGTATTTCTGATCAATTTGATGTTATTTTAATGGACAAAAAGGTAATTTCAAAGTGACCCCAAACTTTTGAACGGGAGTGTATGTTTCCCATGACAATAAAGCCCCTTGAATTGAAATGGAAATGTAATTGAGAGAGAGAGAAAGAGAGAAAGAGAGGAAGAGAAAGATGAGAGATGGAGCAGCATAGAGGTAGAGAGCAGCTCCTCACTCCAGGAGCTGTCCTGTGTATCGAATTGTTTACTCTAGTGTAGTGTTAGTTCAGTTGTTTACTCTAGTGTAGTGTAGTGTTAGTTCAGTTGTTTACTCTAGTGTAGTGTAGTGTTAGTTCAGTTGTTTACTCTAGTGTAGCGTAGTGTTAGTTCAGTTGTTTACTCTAGTGTAGTGTTAGTTCAGTTGTTTACTCTAGTGTAGTGTTAGTTCAGTTGTTTACTCTAGCGTAGTGTTAGTTCAGTTGTTTACTCTAGTGTAGTGTTAGTTCAGTTGTTTACTCTAGTGTAGTGTTAGTTCAGTTGTTTACTCTAGTGTAGTGTTAGTTCAGTTGTTTACTCTAGTGTAGTGTTAGTTCAGTTGTTTACTCTAGTGTAGCGTAGTGTTAGTTCAGTTGTTTACTCTAGTGTAGTGTAGTGTTAGTTCAGTTGTTTACTCTAGTGTAGTGTTAGTTCAGTTGTTTACTCTAGTGTAGTGTTAGTTCAGTTGTTTACTCTAGTATAGTGTTAGTTCAGTTGTTTACTCTAGTGTAGTGTTAGTTCAGTTGTTTACTCTAGTGTAGCAGTTGTTTAGTGTTAGTTCAGTTGTTTACTCTAGTGTAGTGTTAGTGTTAGTTCAGTTGTTTACTCTGTGTTAGTTCAGTTGTTTACTCTAGTGTAGTGTAGTGTTAGTTCAGTTGTTTACTCTAGTGTAGTGTAGTGTTAGTTCAGTTGTTTACTCTAGTGTAGTGTTAGTGTTAGTTGTTAGTTCAGTTGTTTACTCTAGTGTAGTGTTAGTTCAGTTGTTTACTCTAGTAGTGTTAGTTCAGTTGTTTACTCTAGTGTGTTAGTTCAGTTGTTTACTCTAGTGTAGTGTTAGTTCAGTTGTTTACTCTAGTGTAGTGTTAGTTCAGTTGTTTACTCTAGTGTAGTGTTAGTTCAGTTGTTTACTCTAGTGTAGTGTTAGTTCAGTTGTTTACTCTAGTGTAGTGTTAGTTCAGTTGTTTACTCTAGTGTAGTGTTAGTTCAGTTGTTTACTCTAGTGTAGTGTTAGTTCAGTTGTTTACTCTAGTGTAGTGTTAGTTCAGTTGTTTACTCTAGTGTAGTGTTAGTTCAGTTGTTTACTCTAGTGTAGTGTAGTGTTAGTTCAGTTGTTTACTCTAGTGTAGTGTTAGTTCAGTTGTTTACTCTAGTGTAGTGTTAGTTCAGTTGTTTACTCTAGTGTAGTGTTAGTTCAGTTGTTTACTCTAGTGTAGTGTTAGTTCAGTTGTTTACTCTAGTGTAGTGTTAGTTCAGTTGTTTACTCTAGTGTAGTGTTAGTTCAGTTGTTTACTCTAGTGTAGTGTTAGTTCAGTTGTTTACTCTAGTTGTTTAGTTCAGTTGTTTACTCTAGTAGTGTTAGTTCAGTTGTTTACTCTAGTGTAGTGTTAGTTCAGTTGTTTACTCTAGTGTAGTGTTAGTTCAGTTGTTTACTCTAGTGTAGTGTTAGTTCAGTTGTTTACTCTAGTGTAGTGTTAGTTCAGTTGTTTACTCTAGTGTAGTGTTAGTTCAGTTGTTTACTCTAGTGTAGTGTTAGTTCAGTTGTTTACTCTAGTGTAGTGTTAGTTCAGTTGTTTACTCTAGTGTAGTGTTAGTTCAGTTGTTTACTCTAGTGTAGTGTTAGTTCAGTTGTTTACTCTAGTGTAGTGTTAGTTCAGTTGTTTACTCTAGTTCAGTTGTTTACTCTAGTGTAGTGTTAGTTCAGTTGTTTACTCTAGTGTAGTGTTAGTTCAGTTGTTTACTCTAGTGTAGTGTTAGTTCAGTTGTTTACTCTAGTGTAGTGTTAGTTCAGTTGTTTACTCTAGTGTAGTGTTAGTTCAGTTGTTTACTCTAGTGTAGTGTTAGTTCAGTTGTTTACTCTAGTGTAGTGTTAGTTCAGTTGTTTACTCTAGTGTAGTGTTAGTTCAGTTGTTTTTACTCTAGTGTAGTGTTAGTTCAGTTGTTTACTCTAGTGTAGTGTTAGTTCAGTTGTTTAGTTTAGTTCAGTTGTTTACTCTAGTGTAGTGTTAGTTCAGTTGTTTACTCTAGTGTAGTGTTAGTTCAGTTGTTTACTCTAGTGTAGTGTTAGTTCAGTTGTTTACTCTAGTGTAGTGTTAGTTCAGTTGTTTACTCTCTAGTGTAGTGTTAGTTCAGTTGTTTACTCTAGTGTAGTGTTAGTTCAGTTGTTTACTCTAGTGTAGTGTTAGTTCAGTTGTTTACTCTCTGTGTGTAGTGTTAGTTCAGTTGTTTACTCTAGTGTAGTGTTAGTTCAGTTGTTTACTCTAGTGTAGTGTTAGTTCAGTTGTTTACTCTAGTTAGTGTTAGTTCAGTTGTTTACTCTAGTGTAGTGTTAGTTCAGTTGTTTACTCTAGTGTGTGTTAGTTCAGTTGTTTACTCTAGTGTAGTGTTAGTTCAGTTGTTTACTCTAGTGTAGTGTTAGTTCAGTTGTTTACTCTAGTGTAGTGTTAGTTCAGTTGTTTTTACTCTAGTGTAGTGTTAGTTCAGTTGTTTACTCTAGTGTAGTGTTAGTTCAGTTGTTTACTCTAGTGTAGTGTTAGTTCAGTTGTTTACTCTAGTGTAGTGTTAGTTCAGTTGTTTACTCTAGCGTAGTGTTAGTTCAGTTGTTTACTCTAGTGTAGTGTTAGTTCAGTTGTTTACTCTAGTGTAGTGTTAGTTCAGTTGTTTACTCTAGTGTAGTGTTAGTTCAGTTGTTTACTCTAGTGTAGTGTTAGTTCAGTTGTTTACTCTAGTGTAGTGTTAGTTCAGTTGTTTACTCTAGTGTAGTGTTAGTTCAGTTGTTTACTCTAGTGTAGTGTTAGTTCAGTTGTTTACTCTAGTGTAGTGTTAGTTCAGTTGTTTACTCTAGTGTAGTGTTAGTTCAGTTGTTTACTCTAGTGTAGTGTTAGTTCAGTTGTTTACTCTAGTGTAGTGTTAGTTCAGTTGTTTACTCTAGTGTAGTGTTAGTTCAGTTGTTTACTCTAGTGTAGTGTTAGTTCAGTTGTTTACTCTAGTGTAGTGTTAGTTCAGTTGTTTACTCTAGTGTAGTGTTAGTTCAGTTGTTTACTCTAGTAGTGTTAGTTCAGTTGTTTACTCTAGTGTAGTGTTAGTTCAGTTGTTTACTCTAGTGTAGTGTTAGTTCAGTTGTTTACTCTAGTGTAGTGTTAGTTCAGTTGTTTACTCTAGTGTAGTGTTAGTTCAGTTGTTTACTCTAGTGTAGTGTTAGTTCAGTTGTTTACTCTAGTGTAGTGTTAGTTCAGTTGTTTACTCTAGTGTAGTGTTAGTTCAGTTGTTTACTAGTGTAGTAGTGTAGTTCGTTGTTTACTCTAGTGTAGTGTTAGTTCAGTTGTTTACTCTAGTGTAGTGTTAGTTCAGTTGTTTACTCTAGTGTAGTGTGTTAGTTCAGTTGTTTACTCTAGTGTAGTGTTAGTTCAGTTGTTTACTCTAGTGTAGTGTTAGTTCAGTTGTTTACTCTAGTGTAGTGTTAGTTCAGTTGTTTACTCTAGTGTAGTGTTGTTAGTTCAGTTAGTTTACTCTAGTTGTTTAGTTCAGTTGTTTACTCTAGTGTAGTGTTAGTTCAGTTGTTTACTCTAGTGTAGTGTTAGTTCAGTTGTTTACTCTAGTGTAGTGTAGTGTTAGTTCAGTTGTTTACTCTAGTGTAGTGTTAGTTCAGTTGTTTACTCTAGTGTAGTGTTAGTTCAGTTGTTTACTCTAGTGTAGTGTTAGTTCAGTTGTTTACTCTAGTGTAGCGTAGTGTTAGTTCAGTTGTTTACTCTAGTGTAGTGTTAGTTCAGTTGTTTACTCTAGTGTAGTGTTAGTTCAGTTGTTTACTCTAGTAGTGTTAGTTCAGTTGTTTACTCTAGTGTAGTGTTAGTTCAGTTGTTTACTCTAGTGTAGTGTAGTGTTAGTTCAGTTGTTTACTCTAGTATAGTGTTAGTTCAGTTGTTTACTCTAGTGTAGTGTTAGTTCAGTTGTTTACTCTAGCGTAGTGTTAGTTCAGTTGTTTACTCTAGTGTAGTGTTAGTTCAGTTGTTTACTCTAGTATAGTGTTAGTTCAGTTGTTTAGTGTTAGTTCAGTTGTTTACTCTAGTGTAGTGTTAGTTCAGTTGTTTACTCTAGTGTAGTGTTAGTTCAGTTGTTTACTCTAGTGTAGTGTTAGTTCAGTTGTTTACTCTAGTGTAGTGTTAGTTCAGTTGTTTACTCTAGTGTAGTGTAGTGTTAGTTCAGTTGTTTACTCTAGTGTAGTGTAGTGTTAGTTCAGTTGTTTACTCTAGTGTAGTGTTAGTTCAGTTGTTTACTCTAGTGTAGTGTTAGTTCAGTTGTTTACTCTAGTGTAGTGTAGTGTTAGTTCAGTTGTTTACTCTAGTGTAGTGTTAGTTCAGTTGTTTACTCTAGTGTAGTGTTAGTTTGTTTACTCTAGTGTAGTTGTTTACTCTAGTGTAGTGTTAGTTCAGTTGTTTACTCTAGTGTAGTGTTAGTTCAGTTGTTTACTCTAGTGTAGTGTTGTTAGTTCAGTTGTTTACTCTAGTGTAGTGTTAGTTTAGTTGTTTACACCAGTAGTGTTAGTTTAGATGTTAACACCAGTAGTGTTAGTTCAGTTGTTTACTCTAGTGTAGTGTAGTGTTAGTTCAGTTGTTTACTCTAGTGTAGTGTTAGTTTAGTTGTTAACACCAGTAGTGTTAGTTTAGATGTTAACACCAGTAGTGTTAGTTTAGTTGTCACCGTTGTTCTCGTCCTTGATGGGGAAGCAGAGGATGTTGCGTGTTCTAAACCCAGTGCTGTCGTCCACTCCTCGGTAGAACAGAGGGTGGGAGTACGCATCCTTAATATTCAGGATCTGCCCAGTCATAGCTACGTGACCCGCTATGCCCTGGTCTGCAGGGATACGGAACTCCTTCTACGCACGCACGCAGCGCAGGCACGCACACACGCACACACACACACACACACACACACACACACACACACACACACACACACACACACACACACACACACACACACACACACACACACACACACACACACACACACACACACACACACACACACACACACACACACACACACACACACACACGCAGGCACACACACACACACACATGCACACACACATGCATGCAGGCACGCAGGCACACACGCACGCACGCACGCACACACACACACACATACAGAGAGGCCATCTTTATAATCTTAGTCTTAGTCTTCATCATGATTATGATATTAACATCATCATCATCATAATCATCAATATCAAACAGAGAAGTTCCAGACGTGTGTTTTACCTCATCATCACTGACCACGCCCCCATCAAACACCTTGGCAACCAGCTCATGGCTGACTTGATCCAGTAGGAACACAGAGCAACTACAGAGAAATGACAGGGGGAGAGAGAAAGAAAGAGAGAGAGAAATCATATCAAAATAAAATGTTCTTAGTAACATACAATGGGTAAACAAACTGTAGATTTGAAATGTGAAATGTTTGCTGACAAGCCCTTCCCAACGATGCAGAGTTAAATAATAATAATGAAAAGAAAAATATTAACATGGAGCTACAGTACTGAATATAGAGGAAGTACCAGATCAATGTGTAGCTATATACAGGGAGTACCAGTACCAGATCAATGTGGAGCTATATACACGAAGTACCAGATCAATGTGGAGATATATACAGGGAGTACCAGTACCAGATCAATGTGGAGTTATATACAGGGAGTACCAGTACCAGATCAATGTGGAGCTATATACACGAAGTACCAGATCAATGTGGAGATATATACAGGGAGTACCAGTACCAGATCAATGTGGAGATATATACAGGGAGTACCAGTACCAGATCAATGTGGAGATATATACAGGAAGTACCAGTACCAGATCAATGTGGAGATATATACACGAAGTACCAGATCAATGTGGAGATATATACAGGGAGTACTAGTACCAGATCAATGTGGAGTTATATACAGGGAGTACCAGTACCAGATCAATGTGGAGCTATATACAGGGAGTACCAGTACCAGATCAATGTGGAGCTATATACAGAGAGTACCAGTACCAGATCAATGTGGAGCTATATACAGGGAGTACCAGCACCAGATTAATGTGGAGCTATATACAGGGAGTACCAGTACCAGATCAATGTGGAGATATATACAGGGAGTACCAGTACCAGATCAATGTGGAGCTATATACAGGGAGTACCAGTACTAGATCAGTGTGGAGATATATACAGGGAGTACCAGTACCAGATCAATGTGGAGATATATACAGGGAGTACCAGTACCAGATCAATGTGGAGATATATACAGGGAGTACCAGCACCAGATTAATGTGGAGCTATATACAGGGAGTACCAGTACCAGATCAATGTGGAGCTATATACAGGGAGTACCAGTACCAGATCAGTGTGGAGATATATACAGGGAGTACCAGTACCAGATCAATGTGGAGATATATACAGGGAGTACCAGTACCAGATCAATGTGGAGATATATACGGGGAGTACCAGTACCAGATCAATGTGGAGATATATACAGGGAGTACCAGTACCAGATCAATGTGGAGCTATATACAGGGAGTACCAGTACCAGATCAGTGTGGAGATATATACAGGGAGTACCAGTACCAGATCAGTGTGGAGATATATACAGGGAGTACCAGTACCAGATCAATGTGGAGATATATACAGGAAGTACCAGTACCAGATCAATGTGGAGATATATACACGAAGTACCAGATCAATGTGGAGATATATACAGGGAGTACTAGTACCAGATCAATGTGGAGTTATATACAGGGAGTACCAGTACCAGATCAATGTGGAGCTATATACAGGGAGTACCAGTACCAGATCAATGTGGAGCTATATACAGGGAGTACCAGCACCAGATTAATGTGGAGCTATATACAGGGAGTACCAGTACCAGATCAATGTGTAGCTATATACAGAGAGTACCAGTACCAGATCAATGTGGAGCTATATACAGGGAGTACCAGCACCAGATTAATGTGGAGCTATATACAGGGAGTACCAGTACCAGATCAATGTGGAGATATATACAGGGAGTACCAGTACCAGATCAATGTGGAGATATATACAGGGAGTACCAGTACCAGATCAATGTGGAGCTATATACAGGGAGTACCAGTACCAGATCAGTGTGGAGATATATACAGGGAGTACCAGTACCAGATCAGTGTGGAGATATATACAGGGAGTACCAGTACCAGATCAATGTGGAGCTATATACAGAGAGTACCAGTACCAGATCAATGTGGAGATATATACAGGGAGTACCAGTACCAGATCAGTGTGGAGATATATACAGGGAGTACCAGATCAGTGTGGAGATATATACAGGGAGTACCAGTACCAGATCAATGTGGAGCTATATACAGGGAGTACCAGATCAGTGTGGAGATATATACAGGAAGTACCAGTACCAGATCAATGTGGAGATATATACACGAAGTACCAGATCAATGTGGAGATATATACAGGGAGTACTAGTACCAGATCAATGTGGAGTTATATACAGGGAGTACCAGTACCAGATCAATGTGGAGCTATATACAGGGAGTACCAGTACCAGACCAATGTGGAGCTATATACAGGGAGTACCAGTACCAGATCAATGTGGAGCTATATACAGGGAGTACCAGATCAGTGTGGAGCTATATACAGGGAGTAGCAGTACCAGATCAATGTGGAGATATATACAGGGAGTACCAGTACCAGATCAGTGTGGAGCTATATACAGGGAGTACCAGATCAGTGTGGAGATATAAACAGGGAGTACCAGTACCAGATCAGTGTGGAGCTATATACAGGGAGTACCAGATCAGTGTGGAGCTATATACAGGAAGTAACAGTACCAGATCAATGTGGAGCTATATACAGGGAGTACCAGTAACAGATCAGTGTGGAGCTATATACAGGGAGTACCAGTACCAGATCAATGTGGAGATATATACAGGGAGTACCAGTACCAGATCAATGTGGAGCTATATACATGGAGTACCAGATCAGTGTGGAGCTATATACAGGGAGTACCAGTACCAGATCAATGTGGAGCTATATACAGGGAGTACCAGTACTAGGTCAATGTGGAGATATATACAGGAAGTACCAGTACCAGATCAATGTGGAGCTATATACAGGGAGTACCAGTACCAGATCAGTGTGGAGCTATAAGCATGTTAGATGTACTTTCAGGGTTTAGGTTGTTTTATGGGTCATCAAGAACTCACATCTCTGCATCACTGAGGTTCCTGGCCTCCACAATAATCTCCTGCAACAACACTGAAACATCATCTGCAGCGAGAGAGAGAGAGAAAGAGGGAGAAAGAGAGAGAGAGAGATAGAGAGAGAGAGTGTGTGAGAGAGAGAGAGAGAGAGAGAGAGAGAGAGAGAGAGAGAGAGAGAGAGAGAGAGAGAGTGAGAGAGAGAGAGAGAGAGAGAGAGAGAGAGAGAGAGAGAGAGAGAGAGAGAGAGAGAGAGAGAGAGAGAGAGAGAGAGAGAGAGAGAGAGAGAGAGAGAGAGAGAGAGAGAGAGAGAGAGAGAGAGAGAGAGAGAGAGAGAGAGAGAGAGAGAGAGAGAGAGAGAAAGAGAGAGAGAGAGAGAGAGAGAGAGAGAGAGAGAGAAATAGAGAGAGAGAGAGAGAGAGAGAGAGAGAGAGAGAGAGAGAGAGCAGGGAGAGAGGGTTGTGAGAGAGGGTTGTGTTATCTGTCTGTAGAGATTCAATCTGAGCCAGAGGAGAAGAGAGAAGTGAAGGAAAGTGGGGAGAGGAGAGGAGGGAAGTGAAGGAAAGAGGGCAGAGGAGGGAAGGGAAGGAAAGATGGGAGGGGAGAGGAGAGGAGAGAAGAAGAGAGGAGAGAGGGAGGATAACTCACCCAGATGTGTGAAGAGATTCTTGGCCACCTGTAACAGTGCCTGACACTCCACTTTGAGTTTCTGTTCCTTCTGGAAGGCTAGTGTGGAGGTGAGGACAGTGGAGGTGTAACAGAAGCAGTGCTGGATCGTATGTTCATCCACGTCCGTGTGTCTGCACAGAGAGAACACATTTATGTCCAAAATGAAACATGATTATATTGACTGATCAATAGAATAATCAGGGGCATTAAATATGTGTTTAAACAGGCCAGATGGACAGAGATAAAACCTATGCTGTTATATTAATATCAGATCTGCCTGCAGATGGCAACACCTTACCACTGATCACTATAGAGGAGAGACCAGCAGAATGTCAATACACATGAAAGACTGTGATCATTCTAGACTAGAGGACTTGTTTTTTCAGGCCAGGTCACATAATTAGGAAAACTAGTCCCTTATCCCTCAATCACCACCTCTGAGTCAGGGCTGTTTCTGACAGCAGGCTGGCGCTAGGCCCAGATTGGCTTGTTGGCACAAAGAACCAATAGGCTCACTGGAATGCAGGTTCCTCTAAATCTGGAGGCATCAGATATCTGTCTGGCAAAACATATTGCATGTGCTATGTGATAGGAGGATAGAACTGGGAAGGAGATGAGAGAGGGAACGGGTAGAAGGAGAGACAGATGGAGTCAATAGAGGTGGAGAGGAATGAGTGTGAGAGATAGAGATATGACATTTGAAATGTGTCTATTAATTTCAAA
This sequence comes from Oncorhynchus gorbuscha, assembly GCF_021184085.1. Lineage (NCBI taxonomy): Eukaryota > Metazoa > Chordata > Actinopteri > Salmoniformes > Salmonidae > Oncorhynchus > Oncorhynchus gorbuscha. Next base: position 15,829,019 of record NC_060185.1, read on the forward strand.
CTTGTGAGTGTAATGTTAACTGTTCATTTTTTATTGTTTATTTCACTTTTGTTTATTATCTAGTTCACTTGCTTTGGCAATGTTAACATATGTTTCCCATGCCAATAAAGCCCTTCCAATTGAAAATAAATAAATAATTGTTATGTCGAGGAAAGAGGAAAGTGAGAGAGAAATAAAGTGGAGTAGCATGGGGGCTATGTCATGACAACTGAGGTGAAAGATGGATGGAGGGATGGAGGGATGGAGGTAGATGAGGGATGGAGGGATGGAGGGGGATGAGGGATGGAGGGAATGAGGGATGAGGGATGGAGGGGGATGAGGGATGGAGGGAATGAGGGATGGAGGGATGGAGGTAGATGAGGGAAGGAGGGATGGAGGGGGATGAGGGATGGAGGGAATGAGGGATGAGGGATGGAGGTAGATGAGGGATGGAGGGATATGAGGGATGGAGGGGGATGAGGGATGGAGGGATGGAGGGGGATGGAGGGAATGAGGGATGGAGGTAGATGAGGGATGGAGGGATGGAGGTAGATGAGGGATGGAGGTAGTTGAGGGATGGAGGGAATGAGGAATGGAGGGGGATGAGGGATGGAGGGAATGAAGGATGGAGGGATGGAGGGGGATGAGGGATGGAGGGAATGAGGGATGGAGGGAATGAGGGATGGAGGGAATGAGGGATGGAGGGATATAAGGGATGGAGGTAGATGAGGGATGGAGGTAGATGAGGGATGGAGGTAGATGAGGGATGGAGGTAGATGAGGGATGGAGGGATATAAGGGATGGAGGGATGGAGGGATGGAGGTAGATGAGGGGTGGAGGGATGGAGGGAATGAGGGATGGAGGGATATAAGGGATGGAGGTAGATGAGGGATGGAGGTAGATGAGGGATGGAGGTAGATGAGGGATGGAGGTAGATGAGGGATGGAGGTAGATGAGGGATGGAGGTAGATGAGGGATGGAGGTAGATGAGGGATGGAGGGATATAAGGGATGGAGGGATGGAGGTAGATGAGGGGTGGAGGGATGGAGGTAGATGAGGGATGGAGGTAGATGAGGGATGGAGGTAGATGAGGGATGGAGGTAGATGAGGGATGGAGGTAGATGAGGGATGGAGGGGGATGGAGGGAATGAGGGATGGAGGGATGGAGGTAGATGAGGGATGGAGGTAGATGAGGGATGGAGGGATATAAGGGATGGAGGGGGATGGAGGGAATGAGGGATGGTGGGATGGAGGTAGATGAGGGATGGAGGTAGATGAGGGATGGAGGTAGATGAGGGATGGAGGTAGATGAGGGATGGAGGGATATAAGGGATGGAGGGATGGAGGGATGGAGGTAGATGAGGGGTGGAGGGATGGAGGGAATGAGGGACGGAGGGATATAAGGGATGGAGGGATGGAGTTAGATGAGGGATGGAGGTAGATGAGGGATGGAGGTAGATGAGGGATGGAGGTAGATGAGGGATGGAGGTAGATGAGGGATGGAGGTAGATGAGGGATGGAGGTAGATGAGGGATGGAGGTAGATGAGGGATGGAGGGATATAAGGGATGGAGGGGGATGAGGGATGGAGGGATATAAGGGATGGAGGGGGATGGAGGGAATGAGGGATGGAGGGATGGAGGTAGATGAGGGGTGGAGGTAGATGAGGGATGGAGGGATGGAGGTAGATGAGGGATGGGGGTAGATGAGGGATGGAGGGAATGAGGAATGGAGGGATGGAGGGGGATGAGGGATGGAGGGAATGAAGGATGGAGGGGATGAGGGATGGAGGGATGGAGGGGGATGAGGGATGGAGGGATGGAGGGGATGAGGGATGGAGGGATGGAGGTAGATGAGGGATGGAGGGATGGAGGTAGATGAGGAATGGAGGGATGGAGGGGGATGAGGGATGGAGGGGGATGGAGCGATGGAGGTAGATGAGGGATGGAGGTAGATGAGGGATGGAGGGATGAAGGTAGATGAGGGATGGAGGTAGATGAGGGATGGAGGGATGGAGGGGGATGAGGGATGTAGGGATGGAGGTAGATGAGGGATGGAGGGATGGAGGTGGATGAGGGATGTA
>NC_060185.1:15841079-15858579 GCF_021184085.1 Oncorhynchus gorbuscha
TTTAGAGTGTACTGCACTAAGCAATTAATAACAGCATACTAGTCTCAGCCTACTGATAATGACTCATCTAATGTGTAACTGTGATTGTTTTTAATGTATTGTGTGCTTGTGTTGTGTGTACACGCGGACTATTTCCTGCTGACCTCTTGCCAGGCCTCCCTCCAAAGATTGGTTTCTAACCTCAAGGGTCTTTTCCTGGTTAAATAAAAGTTTCATATTTGCGTTGATTCCCGTCATTTGTTAATTTTGGAACAGCGTGTTTCCCCTCAGCTGATGTCAGACAAACGTGTGTCTGGAAATACACTTCTCTTCCTCAATAGTGGGCAACTCATTCCATTGTGTTGCCCACTACTCATTCAAAATGAGTATGACATCCTGGCATTTATTATAGCATACTCAATTTTTGAAAATTCACCTAAAACTTTATTTTTTCACATACTCAAATGTCTACAATTTAGAACGCAACAACGGGTATTCGGACATTGACAATTTCTCTAAATATCTGAGTATCTGAGTATGTTCAAAAGCACAAGCCAAAACTATTACTTTATTTAATTTGAGTTTAATGGTTATTTGTAAAAACCAAATAGTCGACAAAATTGTATATGTTTGGAATAGATTGGAAGACGAAAGGATAGTGTGTGTGACTACATGTGTACAGGGATAGGTATGACATCTACAGTACTTACATAATTGATTACTTTGAGCTGAAGAGTAGTTGCATCAAGGTCATACAGCTCACCTGAGAGAGAGAGAGAGACAGAGAGAGACAGAGAGAGAGAGAGAGAGTCAGAGAGAGAGAGACAGAGAGAGAGACAGAGAGAGTCAGAGAGAGACAGAGAGAGAGAGAGAGAGAGTCAGAGAGAGACAGAGAGAGAGACAGAAGGTGAGAGTAAGAGAGAGACAGAGAGAGAGAGATAGAGAGAGAGTCAGAGAGAGACAGAAAGAGAGACAGAAGGTGAGAGAGAGTCAGAGAGAGAGACAGAGGGAGAGACAGAGAGAGTCAGAGAAAGAGAGAGAGACAGAAGGCAAGACAGAGTCGGAGAGAGACAGAGAGAGAGGCAGAGAGTGAGACAGAAGGCGAGAGTGAGTCAGAGAGAGACAGAAGGCGAGAGAGAGTCAGAGAGAGAGAGAGAGACAGAAGGTGAGAGAGAGTCAGAGAGAGAGAGACAGAAGGTGAGAGAGAGTCAGAGAGAAAGAGAGAGACAGAAGGCGAGAGAGAGTCAGAGAGACAGAGAGAGACAGAGGGGGGTTACAGATAAAAAAAAAATGAAGAATGATGAGAGGAAATGTGTAATAAAGCAAGGAAGAAAGGAAAGAATGAATGAAGTGGGACAGAGAAGAAACCAGGGAGGGTTAGCGTTGGACAGAAGAGACAGAGGGTTAGAATCCAAGACAGAGAAGAGAAGGAGAGGATGATGCTGTGTGGTCCTGACCACTGATGGAGAGACATAATTATACAGAGGAGAAGTGGAATGAGGGAAGAAGGAAAAGAGAGCAATAGAGGGTGTGTGTGTGTCTGTGTGTGTATATATACAGTATATACAGTTGAAGTCGGAAGTTTACAAACACCTTAGCCAAATACATTTAAACTAAGTTTTCACAATGAATGACATTTAATCCTTGTAAATTACACTGTGCGCTCCACCGCAAATTCCATGTCTTAGGTCAGTTAGGATCACCACTTTGTTTTAAGAATGTGACATGTCAGAATAATAGTAGAGAGAATGATTTATTTCAGCATTTATTTATTTCATCACATATCCCAGTGGGTCAGAAGTTTACATATACACAATTAGTATTTGGTAGCATTGCCTTTAAATTGTTTAACTTGGGTCAAACATTTCGGGTTGTCTTCCACCAGCTTCCCACAATAAATTGGGTGAATCTTGGCCCATTCCTCCTGACAGAGCTGGTGTAACTGAGTCAGGTTTGTAGGCCTCCTTGCTCGCACACGCTTTTTCAGTTCTGCCCACAAATTTTCTATGGGTTTGAGGTCAGGGCTTTGTGATGGCCACTCCAATACCGTGGTGTGGGGGCTGTGCTTTGGCAAAGTGGGTGGGGTTATATCCTTCCTGTTTGGCCCTGTCCGGGGGTGTCCTCGGATGGGGCCACAGTGTCTCCTGACCCCTCCTGTCTCAGCCTCCAGTATTTATGCTGCAGTAGTTTATGTGTCGGGGGGCAAGGGTCAGTTTGTTTATCTGGAGTACTTCTCCTGTCCTATTCAGGTGTCCTGTGTGAATCTAAGTGTGCGTTCTCTAATTCTCTCCTTCTCTCTTTCTTTCTCTCTCTCGGAGGACCTGAGCCCTAGGACCATGCCCCAGGACTACCTGACATGATGACTCCTTGCTGTCCCCAGTCCACCTGGCCATGCTGCTGCTCCAGTTTCAACTGGCCTGGGCCCTAGGACCATGTCCCAGGACTACCTGACATGAGGACTCCTTGCTGTCCCCAGTCCACCCGGCCATGCTCCTGCTCCAGTTTCAACTGTTCTGCCTTACTATTATTCAACCATGCTGGTCATTTATGAACATTTGAACATCTTGGCCACGTTCTGTTATAATCTCCACCCGGCACAGCCAGAAGAGGACTGGCCACCCCACATATGCTCTCTCTAATTCTCTCTTTCTTTCTCTCTCTCTGAGGACCTGAGCCCTAGGACCGTGCCCCAGGACTACCTGACATGATGGCTCCTTGCTGTCCCCAGTCCACCTGACTGTGCTGCTGCTCCAGTTTCAACTGTTCTGCCTTATTATTATTTGACCATGCTGGTCATTTATGAACATTTGAACATCTTGGTCATGTTCTGTTATAATCTCTACCCGGCACAGCCAGAAGAGGACTGGCCACCCCACATAGCCCGGTTCCTCTCTAGGTTTCTTCCTAGGTTTTGGCCTTTCTAGGGAGTTTTTCCTAGCCACCGTGCTTTTACACCTGCATTGTTTGCTGTTTGGGGTTTTAGGCTGGGTTTCTGTACAGCACTTTGAGATATCAGCTGATGTACGAAGGGCTATATAAATAAATTTGATTTGATTTGATTTGATTTGACTTTGTTGTCCTTAAGCCATTTTTCCACAACTTTCGAAGCATGCTTGGGGTCATTGTCCATTTGAAGGACCCATTTGCGACCAAGCTTTAACTTCCTGACCGATGTCTTGAGATGTTGCTTCAATATATCCACATAATTTTCCTCCTCTTGATGCCATCTATTTTGTGAAGTGCACCAGTCCCTCCTGCAATAAAGCACCCCAACAACATGATGCTGCCACCCCAGTGCTTCACGCTTGGAATGGTGTTTTTCGGCTTGCAAGCCTCCCTCTTTTTCCTCCAAACATAACGATGGTCATTATGGCCAAATGTCCTCTGGTCCTCATCAGACCAGAGGCATCTTCACAAGGTCCTTTGCTGTTGTTCTGGGATTGATTTGCACTTTTCACACCAAAATATGTTCATCTCTAGGTTCATCTCCTGAGCGGTGTGACGGCTGCGTGGTCCCATGGTTTTTATACTTGCGTACTATTGTTTGTACAGATGAACCTGGTACCTTCAGGCATTTGGAAATTGCTCCCAAGGATGAACCAGACTTATGGAGGTCTACACATTTTTTGGCTGATTTCTTTTGATTTTCCTATGATGTCAAGCAAAGAGGCACTGAGTTTGAAGGTAGGCCTTGAAATACATCCACAGGTACACCTCCAATTGATTCAAATTATGCCTATCAGCCTATCAGAAGCTTCTAAAGCCATGACATAATTTTCTGCAATTTTCCAAGCTGTTTAAAGGCACAGTCAAGTCAGTGTATGTAAACGTCTGACCCACTTGAATTGGGATGAAGTGAATTATAAGTGAAATAATCTGTCTGTAAACAATTGTTGGAAAAATTACTTGTGTCATGCACAAAGTAGATGTCCTAACCGACTTACCAAAATTTGTAGTGGTTGAAAAACAAGTTTTAATGACTCCAACCTAAGTGTATGTAAACTTCCGACATTAACTGTATGTAAATACAGTGGGGAGAACAAGTATTTGATACACTGCCGATTTTGCAGGTTTTCCTACTTACAAAGCATGTAGAGGTCTGTAACTTTTATCATAGGTACACTTCAACTGTGAGAAAATCACATTGTATGATTTTTAAGTAATTAATTTGCATTTTATTGCATGGCATAAGTATTTGATACATCAGAAAAGCAGAACTTAATATTTGGTACAAACACCTTTGTTTGCAATTACAGAGATCATAAGTTTCCTGTAGTTTTTGACCAGGTTTGCACACACTGCAGCAGGGATTTTGGCCCACTCCTCCATACAGACCTTCTCCAGATCCTTCAGGTTTCGGGGCTGTCGCTGGGCAATATGGACTTTCAGCTCCCTCCAAAATTTTCTATTGGGTTCAGGTCTGGAGACTGGCTAGGCCACTCCAGGATCTTGAGATGCTTCTTACGGAGCCTCTTTAGTTGCCTTGGCTGTGTGTTTCGGGTCGTTGTAATGCTGGAAGACCCACCCATGACCCATCTTCAATGCTCTTACTGAGGGAAGGAGGTTGTTGGCCAAGATCTTGCGAATCATGGCCCCATCCATCCTCCCCTCAATACAGTGCAGTCGTCCTGTCCCCTTTGCAGAAAAGCATCCCCAAAGAATGATGTTTCCACCTCCATGCTTCACGATTGGGGTGTTCTTGGGGTTGTACTCATCCTTCTTCTTCCTCCAAACACGGCGAGTGGAGTTTAGACCAAAAAGCACTATTTTTGTCTCATCAGACCACATGACCTTCTCCCATTCCTCCTCTGGATCATCCAGATGGTCATTGGCAAACTTCAGACGGGCCTGGACATGCGCTGGCTTGAGCAGGGGGAACTTGCGTGTGCTGCAGGATTTTAATCTTTGAGACTGTGGTCCCAGCTCTCTTCAGGTCATTGACCAGGTCCTGCCGTGTCATTCTGGGCTGATCCCTCACCTTCCTCATGATCATTGATGCCCCACGAGGTGAGATCTTGCAAAGAGCCCCAGACTGAGGGTGATTGACCGTCATCTTGAACTTCTTCCATTTTCTAATAACTGCGCCAACAGTTGTTGCCTTCTCACTAAGCTGCTCACCTATTGTCCTGTAGCCCATCCCAGCCTTGTGCTCCCTGGTATTGTGGAGAGGTTGGAGTCTGTTTGATTGAGTGTGTGGACAGGTGTCTTTTATACAGGTAACGAGTTCAAACAGGTGCAGTTAATACAGGTAATGAGTGGAGAACAGGAGGGCTTCTTAAAGAAAAACTAACAGGTCTGTGAGAGCCGGAATTCTTACTGGTTGGTAGGTGATCAAATACTTTTGTCCTGCAATAAAATGCAAATTAATTACTTACAAATCATATAATGTGATTTTCTGGATTTTTGTTTTAGAAGTGTACCTATGATAAAAATTACAGACCTCTACATGCTTTGTAAGTAGGAAAACCTGCAAAATAGGCAGTGTATCAAATACTTGTTCTCCCCACTGTATATATATATGTATATATGGAAAAATCAATGTGATTTTCTGGATTTTGTTCCATAATTTTGTCTGTCAGAGTTGAAGTGTACCTATGATGAAAATTACAGGCCTCTCATCTTTTGGTGTGTGGGAGAACTTGCACAATTGGTGGCTGACTAAATACTTTTTGCCCCACTGTGTGTATATGTATATATATATATATATATATATATATATATATATATATATATATATATATATATATATATAGCAGTAATCTTTGGCAACAGCTAGTCAGTTTTATTATGCATGAGTTTCTAGGCAGCGTTTTATCAAAGCTGGAAAAGACAGTATTTACCCTGTTTTCACACTCCTGTTGTGATTCACAGATTCATCCCTCTTTTGACAGATGCATCCAATCTAAATTCATAGACTTGTATTCATACCGTTCTTCTGCATTACTGTTATATGACCCAAGAGAGAAGCGTGTGTGTGTGTGTGTGTGTGTGTGTGTGTGTGTGTGTGTGTGTGTATGTACCACACAGCTGTAGAATCTTGCGGTCCAGGTCACAGTAGTCTGTGGGGTCGGGCCGGAGCAGTGCATTGTGGGGCTGGATCGGTGACAGGCTGACGAGAGACTTCTGATTGGCCGACTGCAGGGTTCGTACCCTCCTACACGCTACAGCTGCCTACACACGCACACGAGCACACACGCACACGAGCACACACGCACACACACACACACACACACACACACACACACACACACACACACACACACACACACACACACACACACACACACACACACACACACACACACACACACACACACACACACACACACACACACACACACACACACACACACACACACACACACACAGACAGACAGACAGACAGACAGACAGACAGATGCGCGTCAGGGGACTGGAGCCCTAAAATCCATCCTATTACTACACAGTTATAAAACAGACCAATAAAACAGACCAATAAAACAGACCAATAAAACAGACCAATAAAACAAACCAATAAAACAGACCAATAAAACAAACCAATAAAACAAACCAATAAAACAGACCAATAAAACAGACCAATAAAACAGACCAATAAAACAGACCAATAAAACAGACCAATAAAACAAACCAATAAAACAGACCAATAAAACAGACCAATAAAACAGACCAAGTCAATGGGAAACTCTGTCAGTGGCTTTACAGTACACGAATAGACTTACTGTCTCTGAACTAACCACACTGCTTCATAGACCGTGTGTGTGTCTCTGTGGGTGTGTCTCTGTGTGGATGTCTCTGTGTGGATATCTCTGTGGGTGTGTCTCTGTGGGTGTGTCTCTGTGGGTGTGTCTCTGTGGGTGTGTCTCTGTGGGTGTGTCTCTGTGGGTGTGTCTCTGTGGGTGTGTCTCTCTGTGGATGTCTCTGTGGGTGTGTCTCTGTGGGTGTGTCTCTGTGTGGATGTCTCTGTGTGGATGTCTCTGTAGGTGTGTCTCTGTGGGTGTGTCTCTGTGGGTATGTCTCTGTGTGGATGTCTCTGTGGGTGTGTCTCTGTGGGTGTGTCTCTGTGGGTGTGTCTCTGTGGGTGTGTCTCTGTGGGTGTGTCTCTGTGGGTGTCTCTGTGGGTATTATTCTGTGGGTGTCTCTGTGGGTATTATTCTGTGGGTGTCTCTGCAGGTTTTATTCTGTGGGTGTCTCTGCAGGTATTATCCTGTGGGTGTCTCTGTGGGTATTATTCTGTGGGTGTCTCTGTGGGTATTATTCTGTGGGGGTCTCTGTGGGTATTATTCTGTGGGTGTCTCTGTGGGTATTATTCTGTGGGTGTCTCTGCGGGTATTATTCTGTGGGTGTCTCTGTGGGTATTATTCTGTGGGTGTCTCTGTGGGTATTATTCTGTGGGTGTCTCTGTGGGTATTATTCTGTGGGTGTCTCTGTGGGTATTATTCTGTGGGTGTCTCTGTGGGTATTATTCTGTGGGTGTCTCTGTGGGTATTATTCTGTGGGTGTCTCTGTGGGTATTATTCTGTGGGTGTCTCTGTGGGTATTATTCTTTGGGTGTCTCTGTGGGTATTATTCTTTGGGTGTGTTTCTTACATGTTTCTCCAGAGTGTTGAGGTGTTGTTCGTCTTGATCACTCAGCGGTTTACAGCCCACCTATGACAGAGCAGAGCATTGCCTGTTAGAGACACGTGACACATCTGTGTGTATCCACCAGACTTTTAGCTGTTTAAAGATGAACTACCACTTAAAGGTGAGCTCCTCGGCCACACACACACACACACACACACACACACACACACACACACACACACACACACACACACACACACACACACACACACACACACACACACACACACACACACACACACACACACACACACACACACACACACACACACACACACACAGTCAATGGTGTATTGAAGGCGAAGTCAGGTGCAGGACAGCAGATTATTTTTATTATAGTTCCAAAAAACGAGAGCACAACATGAACCAAACGCGCTCCAAAAAGGGACCATAAGAGTAGAGCGTAGAAACGAACACCACCTAACATGAAAACAACTACACACAACACATGATGGGAAACAGAGGGTTAAATACAAGTAGCTCCATTGGGGAAATGAAAAACAGGTGTGTGTGGAAACAAGACCAGACAAATGGATATATGAAAAGCAGGTGTGTATGGAAACAAGACCAGACAAATGGATATATGAAAAGCAGATGTGTATGGAAACAAGACCAGACAAATGGATATATGAAAAGCAGATGTGTATGGAAACAAGACCAGACAAATGGATATATGAAAAGCAGATGTGTATGGAAACAAGACCAGACAAATGGATATATGAAAAGCAGATGTGTATGGAAACAAGACCAGACAAATGGATATATGAAAAGCAGGTGTGTATGGATACAAGACCAGACAAATGGATATATGAAAAGCAGGTGTGTATGGATACAAGACCAGACAAATGGATATATGAAAAGCAGGTGTGTATGGATACAAGACCAGACAAATGGATATATGAAAAGCAGATGTGTATGGAAACAAGACCAGACAAATGGATATATGAAAAGCAGGTGTGTATGGATACAAGACCAGACAAATGGATATATGAAAAGCAGATGTGTATGGATACAAGACCAGACAAATGGATATATGAAAAGCAGATGTGTATGGAAACAAGACCAGACAAATGGATATATGAAAAGCAGGTGTGTATGGATACAAGACCAGACAAATGGATATATGAAAAGCAGATGTGTATGGATACAAGACCAGACAAATGGATATATGAAAAGCAGATGTGTATGGAAACAAGACCAGACAAATGGATATATGAAAAGCAGATGTGTATGGATACAAGACCAGACAAATGGATATATGAAAAGCAGATGTGTATGGAAACAAGACCAGACAAATGGATATATGAAAAGCAGATGTGTATGGAAACAAGACCAGACAAATGGATATATGAAAAGCAGATGTGTATGGAAACAAGACCAGACAAATGTATGGAAACAAGACCAGACAAATGGATATATGAAAAGCAGATGTGTATGGAAACAAGACCAGACAAATGGATATATGAAAAGCAGATGTGTATGGAAACAAGACCAGACAAATGGATATATGAAAAGCAGATGTGTATGGAAACAAGACCAGACAAATGGATATATGAAAAGCAGATGTGTATGGAAACAAGACCAGACAAATGGATATATGAAAAGCAGATGTGTATGGAAACAAGACCAGACAAATGGATGTACGAAAAATGGAGCGGCGATGGCTAGAGAGCCGGTGACGTGGATCGCAACACACACAGTGGTATAGAGTGTATAATGTGTGACGTAGGTAGATATAGTGTATATACAAGTGAATAGTGTTTCAGGTCCATAATGTGTTTGTCTGTCACATAGTCCTCATGTCAGCCACTGACCCACATCCCAATGACAAACACACACAGACCTGGGACTCTGGCGCTGTGTGTGTGTGTGTGTGTGTGTGTGTGTGTGTGTGTGTGTGTGTGTGTGTGTGTGTGTGTGTGTGTGTGTGTGTGTGTGTGTGTGTGTGTGTGTGTGTGTGTGTGTGTGTGTGTGTGTGTGTGTGTTAGTGTGCGCGTACATTTGTGTGTGACCTGGAACCGCTGGGAATGCAGCCTGCTGAACCCTAACCTCTGACCCCTAGGGGGATTTGTGACAGTGGAGTAGAGCAGAGACCCCTAGAGGCCAATACAATGACTACTGAAGCCCTCAGAGAGAAAGATATGGGGGGAAAGAGAAAACGATATATTGATAGTGAGAAGAGGAATGAGTAGAAATTGGCCGATGATTGAAATGCTTTAGATCTTCAGACCAGCTCCGCCACAATATGTCGGTCTGGGTTTGTGTGTGGCACTCACCAGTAAGACTGAGATGACAACTCCTTGTTCCTGGTCCAGGAGAGGAATTACCACAGCTGAGAGAGAGAGCGAGAGAGCGCGAGAGAAGAGAGAGAGAGAAAGAGAGAGAGAGAGAGCGAGAGAGAGAGTGAGAGAGAGAGAGAGAGAGAGAGAGAGAGAGAGAGAGAGAGAGAGAGAGAGAGAGAGAGAGAGAGAGAGAGAGAGAGAGAGAGAGAGAGAGAGAGAGAGAGAGAGAGAGAGAGAGAGAGAGAGAGAGAGAAAGAGAGCGAGAGAGAGCGAGAGAGAGAGCGCGAGAGAGAGTGAGAGAGAGCGAGAGAGAGAGCGAGAGAGAGAGAGTGAGAGAGAGAGAGCGAGAGAGCGAGAGAGAGAGAGCGAGAGAGAGAGAGAGAGAGAGAGCGAGAGAGAGAGCGAGAGAGAGCGAGAGAGAGAGAGAGAGAGCGAGAGAGAGAGAGCGAGAGAGAGAGTGAGAGAGAGAGAGAGCGAGAGAGAGAGTGAGAGAGAGAGAGAGCGAGAGAGAGAGAGCGAGAGAGAGAGAGAGAGAGTGAGATCTAATGTAACATTAGATTCTGTTGTTTCATTTGAGCCTCCCTCTCTCTGCTGGTCCATTTTCATCTCCCTCTCCTTATCCCCCCCACCCTCTCTCTCTCGAACATTCCCTCTCTCTTGCTCCCATGTTGTTTCACAGCTCCATCCGTAATAATCTCTTGTTCCCTATTTTCTCTTCATCCTTTCTTCCTCTGACACCTCCACACCCTCCTCCTCCTCTGACACCTCCACACCCTCCTCTTCCTCTGACACCTCCACACCTTCCTCTTCCTCTGACACCTCCACACCTTCCTCTTCCTCTGACACCTCCACACCCTCCTCCTCCTCTGACACCTCCACACCTTCCTCTTCCTCTGACACCTCCACACCCTCCTCCTCCTCTGACACCTCCACACCTTCCTCTTCCTCTGACACCTCCACACCCTCCTCCTCCTCTGACACCTCCACACCTTCCTCTTCCTCTGACACCTCCTCCTCCTCCTCTGACACCTCCACACCCTCCTCTTCCTCTGACACCTCCACACCCTCCTCCTCCTCTGATACCTCCACACCCTCCTCTTCCTCTTCCTCTGACACCTCCACACCCTCCTCTTCCTCTGACACCTCCACACCCTCCTCCTCCTCTGACACCTCCACACCCTCCTCTTCCTCTGACACCTCCACACCCTCCTCCTCCTCTGATACCTCCACACCCTCCTCTTCCTCTTCCTCTGACACCTCCACACCCTCCTCCTCCTCTGACACCTCCACACCCTCCTCTTCCTCTGACACCTCCACACCCTCCTCCTCCTCTGATACCTCCACACCCTCCTCCCCCTCTGACACCTCCACACCCTCCTCTTCCTCTGATACCTCCACACCCTCCTCTTCCTCTGACACCTCCACACCCTCCTCCTCTGACACCTCCACACCCTCCTCTTCCTCTGACAACTCCACACCCTCCTCCTCCTCTGACACCTCCACACCCACCTCTTCCTCTGACACCTCCACACCCTCCTCTGACACCTCCACACCCTCCTCTGACACCTCCACACCCTCCTCTGACACCTCCACACCCTCCTCTGACACCTCCACACCCTCCTTCTCTGCTCATCCCCAATAAGCCTCACTGCTTGACAGTGTGAAAGCTTACACGCACAAACGTAAGCACACAGACACACAGACACACAGAAAGAGAGACAGACCTCGTCTGTGGGATGGGAGGGGTGCTGCAAGGCTGCTCCTGTATTTCTCATGCATCTCTGAGGGAGGTAGACCGGCACACACACACCTCTTCAACTGACCCACCATATCCCTGAGAAACACAGAGGGGTGACATTAGAACACCCATGCACAGAGAGGGGATGTTAGAACACCTATACACAGAGGGGGGACATTAGAACACCCAAACACAGAGGGGGGATATTAGAACACCCATACACAGAGGGGGGACATTAGAACACCCATACACAGAGGGGGGACATTAGAACACCCATACACAGAGGGGGGACATTAGAACACCCATACACAGAGGGGGGACGTTAGAACACCCATGCACAGAGAGGGGATGTTAGAACACCTATACACAGAGGGGGGACATTAGAACACCCATACACAGAGGGGGGACATTAGAACAGCACCCATACACAGAGGGGGGACATTAGAACACCCATACACAGAGGGGGGACAATGAACACCCATACACAGAGGGGGACATTAGAACACCCATACACTGAGGGGAGATGTTAGAACACCCATACACAGAGGGGGATGTTAGAACACCTATACACAGAGGGGGACATTAGAACAGCACCCATACATAGAGGGGGCATTAGAACACCCATACACAGAGGGGTAACATTAGAATAGCACCCATACATAGAGGGGGGGGCATTAGAACACCCATACACAGAGGGGGACATTAGAATAGCACCCATACATAGAGGGGGGCATTAGAACACCCAAACACAGAGGGGTAACATTAGAATAGCACCCATACATAGAGGGGGGCATTAGAACACCCATACACAGAGGGGGACATTAGAACAGCACCCATACATAGAGGGGGGCATTAGAACACCCATACACAGAGGGGGACATTAGAACAGCACCCATACATAGAGGGGGGCATTAGAACACCCATACACAGAGGGGGACATTAGAATAGCACCCATATACAGAGGGGGGCATTAGAACACCCATACACAGAGGGGACATTAGAACACCCATTCACAGAGGGGGGACATTAGAACACCCATTCACAGAGGGGGGACATTAGAACACCCATTCACAGAGGGGGGACATTAGAACACCCATACACAGAGGGGGGATATTAGAACAGCACCCATACACAGAGGGGACATTAAAACACCCATACACAGAGGGGGGACATTAGAACAGCACCCATACACAGATGGAGGACATTAGAACACCCATACACAGAGGGGGGACATTAGACCAGCACCCATACACAGATGGGGGACATTAGACCAGCACCCATACACAGAGGGGGGACATTAGAACACCCATTCACAGAGGGGGGACATTAGAACACCCATTCACAGAGGGGGGACATTAGAACACCCATACACAGAGGGGGGATATTAGAACAGCACCCATACACAGAGGGGACATTAACACACCCATACACAGATGGGGGACATTAGAACAGCACCCATACACAGATGGAGGACATTAGAACACCCATTCACAGAGGGGGGACATTAGAACACCCATACACAGAGGGGGGATATTAGAACAGCACCCATACACAGAGGGGACATTAACACACCCATACACAGATGGGGGACATTAGAACAGCACCCATACACAGATGGAGGACATTAGAACACCCATACACAGAGGGGGGATATTAGAACAGCACCTATACACAGAGGGGACATTAAAACACCCATACACAGATGGGGGACATTAGACCAGCACCCATACACAGATGGGGGACATTAGAACAGCACCCATACACAGAGGGGGGACATTAGACCAGCACCCATACACAGAGGGGGGACATTAGACCAGCACCCATACACAGAGGGGGGACATTAGACTAGCACCCATACACAGAGGGGGGACATTAGAACAGCACCCATACACAGAGGGGGGACACCCAGCACCCATACACAGAGGGGGACATTAGAACAGCACCCATACATTAGACCAGCACCCATACACAGAGGGGGGACATTAGAACACTGTTGGAGGAAATGATTAATTATGTATACATTTAAATTAGAACCATTTATTTGAATTATATCATGTTATGGTATGAAATGTATGGGTTCTTGGTTAAGCTGTTACTGAAAATGTAAGTAAAACAAATTAATTGTCTGTACCTTGCGGGAAAGGGAGAAGGAGGGCATATATCTTTTCAGACAGATAAGAATGTTTGTTTTATGAGGGGAGTAGAAGACATCTCCAGACCTGAAGACACTGCGGTATTGTGTGGATCGGAGAGGGTGTGAGAAACTGATGACGTACTCTCTTGAATTAAACGCTGTTACCTGACTTATAAGACTGGTCTCAATCTATTTCATGCATAATTAATAAATGTACAACTTATTAATGAAATAGAGAGAGTGCGAATTTGGTTTTGGCTACAAAACATATAGGAATTTAGAATTCCTCTAACAAACACCCATACACAGAGGGGGGGCATTAGAACACCCATACGCAGAGGGGGGACATTACAACACCCATACACAGAGGGGGGACATTAGAACACCCATACACAGAGGGGGGACATTACAACACCCATACACAGAGGGGGGACATTAGAACACCCATACACAGAGGGGGGACATTAGAACACCCATACACAGAGGGGGGACATTAGAACACCCATACACAGAGGGGACATTAGAACACCCATACACAGAGGGGGGACATTAGAACAGCACCCATACACAGAGGGGGGACATTAGAACACCCATACACAGAGGGGGGACATTAGAACAGCACCCATACACAGAGGGGGGACATTAGAACACCCATACACAGAGGGGGGACATTAGAACACCCATACACAGAGGGGGGACATTAGAACAGCACCCATACACAGAGGGGGGACAATGAACACCCATACACAGAGGGGGGACATTAGAACACCCATACACAGAGGGGGGACGTTAGAACACCCATACACAGAGGGGGGACATTAGAACACCCATACACAGAGGGGGGACATTAGAACAGCACCCATACACAAAGGGGGGACATTAGAACACCCATACACAGAGGGGGGACATTAGAACACCCATACACAGAGGGGGGACATTAGAACAGCACCCATACACAGAGGGGGGACATTAGAACAGAACCCATACACAGAGGGGGGACATTAGAACACCCATACACAGAGGGGGGACATTAGAACAGCACCCATACACAGAGGGGGGACATTAGAACACCCATACACAGAGGGGGGACATTAGAACACCCATACACAGAGGGGGGACAATGAACACCCATACACAGAGGGGGGACATTAGAACACCCATACACAGAGGGGGGACGTTAGAACACCCATACACAGAGGGTGGATGTTAGAACACCCATACACAGAGGGGGGACATTAGAACACCCATACACAGAGGGGGGACATTAGAACACCCATACACAGAGGGGGACATTAGAACAGCACCCATACACAGAGGGGGACATTAGAACACCCATACACAGAGGGGGACATTAGAACACCCATACACAGAGGGGGACATTAGAACAGCACCCATACACAGAGGGGGGACATTAGAACAGAACCCATACACAGAGGGGGGACATTAGAACACCCATACACAGAGGGGGGACATTAGAACAGCACCCATACACAGAGGGGGGACATTAGAACACCCATACACAGAGGGGGACATTAGAACACCCATACACAGAGGGGGACATTAGAACAGCACCCATACACAGAGGGGGACATTAGAACAGAACCCATACACAGAGGGGGACATTAGAACACCCATACACAGAGGGGGACATTAGAACAGCACCCATACACAGAGGGGGACATTAGAACACCCATACACAGAGGGGGACATTAGAACAGCACCCATACATAGAGGGGGGCATTAGAACACCCATACACAGAGGGGTAACATTAGAATAGCACCCATACATAGAGGGGGCATTAGAACACCCATACACAGAGGGGGACATTAGAATAGCACCCATACATAGAGGGGGGCATTAGAACACCCAAACACAGAGGGGTAACATTAGAATAGCACCCATACATAGAGGGGGCATTAGAACACCCATACACAGAGGGGGACATTAGAACAGCACCCATACATAGAGGGGGGCATTAGAACACCCATACACAGAGGGGGACATTAGAACAGCACCCATACATAGAGGGGGGGCATTAGAACACCCATACACAGAGGGGGGACATTAGAACAGCACCCATATACAGAGGGGGGGCATTAGAACACCCATACACAGAGGGGACATTAGAACACCCATTCACAGAGGGGGGACATTAGAACACCCATTCACAGAGGGGGGACATTAGAACACCCATACACAGAGGGGGGATATTAGAACAGCACCCATACACAGAGGGGACATTAAAACACCCATACACAGAGGGGGGACATTAGAACAGCACCCATACACAGAGGGGGGACATTAGACCAGCACCCATACACAGATGGAGGACATTAGACTAGCACCCATACACAGAGGGGACATTAACACACCCATACACAGATGGGGGACATTAGAACAGCACCCATACACAGATGGAGGACATTAGAACACCCATTCACAGAGGGGGGACATTAGAACACCCATACACAGAGGGGGGACATTAGACCAGCACCCATACACAGATGGGGACATTAACACACCCATACACAGATGGGGGACATTAGAACAGCACCCATACACAGAGGGGGGACATTAGACCAGCACCCATACACAGAGGGGGACATTAGACCAGCACCCATACACAGAGGGGGGACATTAGAACACTGTTGGAGGAAATGATTAATTATGTATACATTTAAATTAGAACCATTTATTTTAATTATATCATGTTATGGTATGAAATGTATGGGTTCTTGGTTAAGCTGTTACTGAAAATGTAAGTAAAACAAATTAATTGTCTGTACCTTGCGGGAAAGGGAGAAGGAGGGCATATATCTTTTCAGACAGATAAGAATATTTGTTTGATGTTCCATTAGTGGAGAAAAGTATATATTTTAGACAGATTGGAATGTTTGTTTTATGAGGGGAGGAGAAGACATCTCCAGACCTGAAGACACTGCGGTATTGTGTGGATCGGAGAGGGTGTGAGAAACTGATGACGTCATTTTATGTTCTCTCTTTAAAATGTAAGGTTCTTTGTATTTTTCTGGAGTACTCTCTTGAATTAAACGCTGTTACCTGACTTATAAGACTGGTCTCAATCTATTTCATGCATAATTAATAAATGTACAACTTATTAATGAAATAGAGAGAGTGCGAATTTGGTTTTGGCTACAAAACATATAGGAATTTAGAATTCCTCTAACAAACACCCATACACAGAGGGGGGACATTAGAACACCCATACACAGAGGGGGGACATTGGAACACCCATACACATAGGGGTGACATTAGAACAGCACCCATCCAGGGTGGGGGCTGATTCCCTACAGACAATACAATACAAAGACAGCTTTATAAAATATTCATTACTTATTGTCTACTGAAATAAATCAAATCAATGTAATTCCTAGAGCCAGGTGTGTGTACAGGTGTGTGTACAGGTGTGACAGTGACAGGTTTCCCATGTGTGTGTCACTGTTGTCTCGTATGGTAATACAGAGGGCACCTTTCTCATGTTAATCTATGAGAAAAGACATCTGTTCCAATATCAACTAATGCTGCACACACACACTTACACGGGCACAAACAGTCACAGGGCAGTCAGTATTGCTTGTGATGGCCGACAGGCACGGCAGAGGACAGAGAGGATCGATAGTCTCTTTACAGCACAATTAGATGAAATACCCTCTATTTTTTTCTGCCAAACACAAACAGAGGAAAGCTTTCTACAACAGCAGTGTTCCCCACGTCTGACTCTG
>NC_060185.1:15861079-15881079 GCF_021184085.1 Oncorhynchus gorbuscha
CTTCAGTGCCCCCTGGACTGATACTGGGGGCAGTACAGCTGTCTGTCGCTATACTCCCTTCAGCACCCCCTGGACTGATACTGGGGGCAGTACAGCTGTCTGTCGCTATACTCCCTTCAGCACCCCCTGGACTGATACTGGTGGCAGTACAGCTGTCTGTCGCTATACCCCCTTCAGTGCCCCCTGGACTGATACTGGGGGCAGTACAGCTGTCTGTCGCTATACTCCCTTCAGCACCCCCTGGACTGATACTGGGGACAGTAGAGCTGTCTGGTCGCTATACTCCCTTCAGCACCCCCTGGACTGATACTGGTGGCAGTACAGCTGTCTGTCGCTATACCCCCTTCAGTGCCCCCTGGACTGATACTGGGGACAGTACAGCTGTCTGGTCGCTATACTCCCTTCAGTGCCCCCTGGACTGATACTGGGGGCAGTACAGCTGTCTGTCGCTATACTCCCTTCAGTGCCCCCTGGACTGATACTGGGGGCAGTACAGCTGTCTGGTCACTATACTCCCTTCAGTGCCCCCTGGACTGATACTGGTGGCAGTACAGTTGTCTGGTCGCTATACTCCCTTCATTGCCCCCTGGACTGATACTGGTGGCAGTACAGTTGTCTGTCTGCTGCTGGGAGGGACCAGGTTCTTCAAAATGATTCGTCATTTATTCATTTAGTAAGTTTGTTAGTTTAAAACTACTCTTGGTATCTTACTAACAGCCTAATTAATTCAGTACCAAAACAACATTAAAATATTTTGTCCAGAAAATGATTCTAAAATAATCCAAAATTGTGCCAAGCCTTTTGAATGTTTCTAGTTCATGGCCAAGAGGCTAAAGGCCATTACTGAACATGCAACGAGGCTGTAATGAAGCACAGTAATGAAACACTGTAATGAAGCACTGTAATGAAGCACTGTAATGAAGCACTGTAATGAAGCAGCCAATGGAAAACAACATGGGGGGAAAAATGACCTAAACTCCAATTAGCGGCAAAAGTTTGTTCTAAAGCGCAAATGATGCTCGCTGTTTCATGTGACAGAGGTGACAATCTAATTGGAATGTAAAGATGCAACAACTAGAATGGGTTGGCTAATATGACTAGGGATTTGGCCTAGTCAAATAAAGTCAAATAAAGTTGATATGATAACCAACAGAACAGGAGAGAAATGCTGGGCTCAATGGCATGAGGAAGTCTTGAGAAATATGGATGAAATGCTGGGCTCAATGGCATGAGGAAGTCTTGAGAAATATGGATGAAATGCTGGGCTCAATGGCATGAGGAAGTCTTGATATGGAAAATGCTGGGCTCAATGGCATGAGGAAGTCTTGAGAAATATGGATGAAATGCTGGGCTCAATGGCATGAGGAAGTCTTGAGAAATATGGATGAAATGCTGGGCTCAATGGCATGAGGAAGTCTTGAGAAATATGGATGAAATGCTGGGCTCAATGGCATGAGGAAGTCTTGAGAAATATGGATGAAATGCTGGGCTCAATGGCATGAGGAAGTCTTGAGAAATATGGATGAAATGCTGGGCTCAATGGCATGAGGAAGTCTTGAGAAATATGGATGAAATGCTGGGCTCAATGGCATGAGGAAGTCTTGAGAAATATGGATGAAATGCTGGGCTCAATGGCATGAGGAAGTCTTGAGAAATATGGATGAAATGCTGGGCTCAATGGCATGAGGAAGTCTTGAGAAATATGGATGAAATGCTGGGCTCAATGGCATGAGGAAGTCTTGAGAAATATGGATGAAATGCTGGGCTCAATGGCATGAGGAAGTCTTGAGAAATATGGATGAAATGCTGGGCTCAATGGCATGAGGAAGTCTTGAGAAGTCTTGGCATGAAAGTCTTGATGGATGAAATGCTGGGCTCAATGGCATGAGGAAGTCTTGAGAAATATGGATGAAATGCTGGGCTCAATGGCATGGAGAAATGAAGTCTTGAGAAATATGGATGAAATGCTGGGCTCAATGGCATGAGGAAGTCTTGAGAAATGCTGGGCTCATGGATGAAATGGATGAAATGCTGGGCTCAATGGCATGAGGAA
Organism: Oncorhynchus gorbuscha; assembly: GCF_021184085.1. Classification (NCBI taxonomy): domain Eukaryota; kingdom Metazoa; phylum Chordata; class Actinopteri; order Salmoniformes; family Salmonidae; genus Oncorhynchus; species Oncorhynchus gorbuscha. The sequence goes on from NC_060185.1 coordinate 15,863,133, forward strand.
GTCTTGAGAAATATGGATGAAATAATGGCATGATGAAATATGGATGAAATGCTGGGCTCAATGGCATGAGGAAGTCTTGAGAAATATGGATGAAATCTTGAGAAATATGGATGAAATGCTGGGCTCAATGGCATGAGGAAGTCTTGAGAAATATGGATGAAATGCTGGGCTCAATGGCATGAGGAAGTCTTGAGAAATATGGATGAAATGCTGGGCTCAATGGCATGAGGAAGTCTTGAGAAATATGGATGAAATGCTGGGCTCAATGGCATGAGGAAGTCTTGAGAAATATGGATGAAATGCTGGGCTCAATGGCATGAGGAAGTCTTGAGAAATATGGATGAAATGCTGGGCTCAATGGCATGAGGAAGTCTTGAGAAATATGGATGAAATGCTGGGCTCAATGGCATGAGGAAGTCTTGAGAAATATGGATGAAATGCTGGGCTCAATGGCATGAGGAAGTCTTGAGAAATATGGATGAAATGCTGGGCTCAATGGCATGAGGAAGTCTTGAGAAATATGGATGAAATGCTGGGCTCAATGGCATGAGGAAGTCTTGAGAAATGGCATGAAAAATGGATGAAATGCTGGGCTCAATGGCATGAGGAAGTCTTGAGAAATATGGATGAAATGCTGGGCTCAATGGCATGAGGAAGTCTTGAGAAATATGGATGAAATGCTGGGCTCAATGGCATGAGGAAGTCTTGAGAAATATGGATGAAATGCTGGGCTCAATGGCATGAGGAAGTCTTGAGAAATATGGATGAAATGCTGGGCTCAATGGCATGAGGAAGTCTTGAGAAATATGGATGAAATGCTGGGCTCAATGGCATGAGGAAGTCTTGAGAAATATGGATGAAATGCTGGGCTCAATGGCATGAGGAAGTCTTGAGAAATATGGATGAAATGCTGGGCTCAATGGCATGAGGAAGTCTTGAAAATATGGATGAAATGCTGGGCTCAATGGCATGAGGAAGTCTTGAGAAATATGGATGAAATGCTGGGCTCAATGGCATGAGGAAGTCTTGAGAAATATGGATGAAATGCTGGCTGGGCTCAATGGCATGAGGAAGTCTTGAGAAATATGGATGAAATGCTGGGCTCAATGGCATGAGGAAGTCTTGAGAAATATGGATGAAATGCTGGGCTCAATGGCATGAGGAAGTCTTGAGAAATATGGATGAAATGCTGGGCTCAATGGCATGAGGAAGTCTTGAGAAATATGGATGAAATGCTGGGCTCAATGGCATGAGGAAGTCTTGAGAAATATGGATGAAATGCTGGGCTCAATGGCATGAGGAAGTCTTGAGAAATATGGATGAAATGCTGGGCTCAATGGCATGAGGAAGTCTTGAGAAATATGGATGAAATGCTGGGCTCAATGGCATCAATGGTCTTGATATGGATGAAATGGAGGAAGTCTTGAGAAATATGGATGAAATGCTGGGCTCAATGGCATGAGGAAGTCTTGAGAAATATGGATGAAATGCTGGGCTCAATGGCATGAAAGTCTTGAGAAATATGGATGAAATGCTGGGCTCAATGGCATGAGGAAGTCTTGAGAAATATGGATGAAATGCTGGGCTCAATGGCATGAGGAAGTCTTGAGAAATATGGATGAAATGCTGGGCTCAATGGCATGAGGAAGTCTTGAAAATATGGATGAAATGCTGGGCTCAATGGCATGAGGAAGTCTTGAGAAATATGGATGAAATGCTGGGCTCAATGGCATGAGGAAGTCTTGAGAAATATGGATGAAATGCTGGGCTCAATGGCATGAGGAAGTCTTGAGAAATATGGATGAAATGCTGGGCTCAATGGCATGAGGAAGTCTTGAGAAATATGGATGAAATGCTGTCTTGAGAAATATGGATGAAATGCTGGATGAAATCTTGAGAAATATGGATGAAATGCTGGGCTCAATGGCATGAGGAAGTCTTGAGAAATATGGATGAAATGCTGGGCTCAATGGCATGAGGAAGTCTTGAGAAATATGGATGAAATGCTGGGCTCAATGGCATGAGGAAGTCTTGAGAAATATGGATGAAATGCTGGGCTCAATGGCATGAGGAAGTCTTGAGAAATATGGATGAAATGCTGGGCTCAATGGCATGAGGAAGTCTTGAGAAATATGGATGAAATGCTGGGCTCAATGGCATGAGGAAGTCTTGAGAAATATGGATGAAATGCTGGGCTCAATGGCATGAGGAAGTCTTGAGAAATATGGATGAAATGCTGGGCTCAATGGCATGAGGAAGTCTTGAGAAATATGGATGAAATGCTGGGCTCAATGGCATGAGGAAGTCTTGAGAAATATGGATGAAATGCTGGGCTCAATGGCATGAGGAAGTCTTGAGAAATATGGATGAAATGCTGATGTGAGACTGTGAGAGGTTGTTGGATATTCCGATCAAACTAGGCTCTGTACGCGATGTGATACATAACCTAAAACAGGTCTACATGACAAACTACCCAAAATACACAATTTAACTCCACGACCTACAGATCGATAAGCATGACTTGGAAAATGTATTTTCGGCGGCTAACCAACTAATGGTTAACCATTAACATCCCTAGAGACGATGATAAATGTGTGCTTGTGATTGGCCATGTCAGCTATTCATTCCGTTTCATTAATTGGTCAGAAAGGCCCCTGCAGAAAGCCACGCCCCTCTGACACAAGCTTTGCCCCTGTCACTCATACTGAACATACACACCTGACAATCCAGTGGTGCAGTTCTGAGGAATGGCTGCTTGACCCCTCCCAAAAAATAACACTACCCAGCAGCCCTGTGTGTACGTACCACGCTGGGCAGTAGCCCCTGTACAGTCTCTCTGAGAGCATCTCGGAGTGAGCGCACGTCAACAACTCCTGCCAGCCGCAGTAAAGCATCCTGGGAGGAAACAGAAACAACATGAGTTACACACAGAAACAGCATAATTATTTATGACACCACACCATACTGTTTATATGAGGGAACAGAGACACCACACAATTTATATGAGGGAACAGAGACACCATACAGTTTATATGAGGGAACAGAGACACCATACTGTTTATATGAGCGAACAGAGGCACCATACTGTTTATATGAGGGAACAGAGACACCACACAGTTTATATGAGGGAACAGAGACACCATACTGTTTATATGAGGGAACAGAGACACCATACTGTTTATATGAGGGAACAGAGACACCATACTGTTTATATGAGGGAACACAGACACCATACTGTTTATATGAGGGAACAGAGACACCATACTGTTTATATGAGGGAACAGAGACACCATACTGTTTATATGAGGGAACAGAGACACCATACTGTTTATATGAGGGAACAGAGACACCATAGTGTTTATATGAGGGAATAGAGACCCCATACTGTTTATATGAGGGAACAGAGACCCCATACTGTTTAATTAGCAGGAAGAGAAGACAGAGTGTCATGTAAAGACAGATAGTGTGACAGCCATATGTAGAGGCAAAAATGATGAACCAGTGTGTGTGTGTGTGTGTGTGTGTGTGTGTGTGTGTGTGTGTGTGTGTGTGTGTGTGTGTGTGTGTGTGTGTGTGTGTGTGTGTGTGTGTGTGTGTGTGTGTGTGTGTGTGTGTGTGTGTGGGACTGACTTTGAGTGGCACATCCCTTGGAGACACACGCACATACATTCACAAACAGCTAAGTCAGTGGGTGTGTGATTGACTGAAGAATAACCAGGGGAAATCAATCACCTTCTATCGATCTGCAAACCAATTTACTAAAATAGAGCAGAGTGGACAGCTAACACACTGAAACACACACGCACGCACGCACATAGAAGGGCTGGGGATTTAGGGAGAAGGGCTGGGGTTTTAGGGAGAAGGGCTGGGGATTTAGGGAGAAGGGCTGGGGTTTTAGGGAGAAGGGCTGGGGATTTAGGGAGAGGGGCTGGGGTTTTAGGGAGAGGGGCTGGGGTTTTAGGGAGAAGGGCTGGGGTTTTAGGGAGAAGGGCTGGGGATTTAGGGAGAAGGGCTGGGGTTTTAGGGAGAAGGGCTGGGGATTTAGGGAGAGGGGCTGGGGTTTTAGGGAGAGGGGCTGGGGTTTTAGGGAGAAGGGCTGGGGTTTTAGGGAGAAGGGCTGGGGATTTAGGGAGAAGGGCTGGGGTTTTAGGGAGAAGGGCTGGGGATTTAGGGAGAGGGGCTGGGGTTTTAGGGAGAGGGGCTGGGGTTTTAGGGAGAGGGGCTGGGGATTTAGGGAGAAGGGCTGGGGATTTAGGGAGAAGGGCTGGGGATTTAGGGAGAAGGGCTGGGGATTTAGGGAGAGGGGCTGGGGTTTTAGGGAGAGGGGCTGGGGTTTTAGGGAGAGGGGCTGGGGATTTAGGGAGAAGGGCTGGGGATTTAGGGAGAAGGGCTGGGGATTTAGGGAGAAGGGCTGGGGATTTAGGGAGAGGGGCTGGGGATTTAGGGAGAAGGGCTGGGGATTTAGGGAGAAGGGCTGGGGATTTAGGGAGAAGGGCTGGGGATTTAGGGAGAAGGGCTGGGGATTTAGGGAGAGGGGCTGGGATTTAGGGAGAGGGGCTGGGGATTTAGGGAGAAGGGCTGGGGATTTAGGGAGAAGGGCTGGGGATTTAGGGAGAGGGGCTGGGGATTTAGGGAGAAGGGCTGGGGATTTAGGGAGAGGGGCTGGGGATTTAGGGAGAAGGGCTGGGGATTTAGGGACAGGGATGAGGAAACATTAAGAAAACCTGCTCTTTCCATGACAGACTGACCAGGTGAATCCAGGTGAAACCTATGATCCATTGATGTCACTTGTTAAATCCACTACAATCAGTGTAGATGAAGGGGAGGAGACAGGTTAAAGAAGGATTTTTAAGACCGAGGACAATTGAGACATGGATTGTGTATGTGACATTCAGACGGGGAAGACAAGACATGTAAGTGCCTTTGAACGGGGTATGGAATTAGGGGCCTTTGAACGGGGTATGGTAGTAGGGGCCTTTGAACGGGGTATGGTGGTAGGGGCCTTTGAACGGGGTATGGTAGTAAGTGCCTTTGAACGGGGTATGGAATTAGGGGCCTTTGAACGGGGTATGGTAGTAGGGGCCTTTGAACGGGGTATGGTAGTAGGGGCCTTTGAACGGGATATGGTAGTAGGGGCCTTTGAACGGGGTATGGTAGTAGGGGCCTTTGAACGGGGTATGGTACTAGGGGCCTTTGAACGGGGTATGGTACTAGGGGCCTTTGAACGGGGTATGGTAGTAGGGGCCTTTGAACGGGGTATCGTAGTAGGGGCCTTTGAACGGGGTATGGTAGTAGGGGCCTTTGAACGGGGTATGGTACTAGGGGCCTTTGAACGGGGTATGGTAGTAGGGGCCTTTGAACGGGGTATGGAATTAGGTCCCGGGTGCACCGGTTTGTGTTGAGAACTGCAACGCTGCTGGGTTTTTCATGCTCTACAGTTTCCTGCATCTATCAAGAATGGCCCCACTTCTCAAAGAACATCCAGCCTAACTGACACAACTGGGAAGCATTGGAGTCAACATGGGCCAGCATCCCTGTGGAACGCTTTCAACACCTTGTAGAGTCAACATGGACCAGCATCCCTGTGGAACGCTTTTAACACCTTGTAGAGTTAACACCGGCCAGCATCCCTGTGGAAAGCTTTCAACACCTTGTAGAGTCAACATGGGCCAGCATCCCTGTGGAACGCTTTCAACACCTTGTAGAGTCAACATGGGCCAGCATCCCTGTGGAACGCTTTCAACACCTTGTAGAGTCAACATGGGCCAGCATCCCTGTGGAACGCTTTCAACACCTTGTAGAGTCAACATGGGCCAGCATCCCTGTGGAACGCTTTCAACACCTTGTAGAGTCAACATGGGCCAGCATCCCTGTGGAACGCTTTCAACACCTTGTAGAGTTCCTGTCCTGATCAATTGAGGCTGTTCTGATGGCAAAAGGGTTTGGGGGGGTGCAGCTCAATATTAGGAAGGTGTTTCTAATGTGTTGTATACTCAGTGTAGATGTGAAAGCATTCATAACAAACTCTAATAATCGCTATGACAACATGATATTGTGGATGGCTTCATGTTGAACATGACTAACTCTGGTGCAGTGTAGAGGTGAAAGATAAACGACTGTAACTCTGGTGCAGTGTTGAGGTGAAAGATAAATGACTGTAACTCTGGTGCAGTGTTGAGGTGAAAGATAAATGACTGTAACTCTGGTGCTGTAACTCTGGTGCAGTGTAGAGGTGAAAGATAAATGACTGTAACTCTGGTGCAGTGTAGAGGTGAAAGATAAATGACTGTAACTCTGGTGCAGTGTAGAGGTGAAAGATAAATGACTGTAACTCTGGTGCAGTGTAGAGGTGAAAGATAAATGACTGTAACTCTGGTGCAGTGTAGATGATAAATGACTGTAACTCTGGTGCAGTGTTGAGGTGAAAGATAAATGACTGTAACTCTGGTGCAGTGTAGAGGTGAAAGATAAATGACTGTAACTCTGGTGCAGTGTAGAGGTGAAAGATAAATGACTGTAACTCTGGTGCAGTGTTGAGGTGAAAGATAAATGACTGTAACTCTGGTGCAGTGTAGAGGTGAAAGATAAATGACTGTAACTCTGGTGCAGTGTAGAGGTGAAAGATAAATGACTGTAACTCTGGTGCAGTGTTGAGGTGAAAGATAAATGACTGTAACTCTGGTGCAGTGTAGAGGTGAAAGATAAATGACTGTAACTCTGGTGCAGTGTAGAGGTGAAAGATAAATGACTGTAACTCTGGTGCAGTGTTGAGGTGAAAGATAAATGACTGTAACTCTGGTGCAGTGTAGAGGTGAAAGATAAATGACTGTAACTCTGGTGCAGTGTTGAGGTGAAAGATAAATGACTGTAACTCTGGTGCAGTGTTGAGGTGAAAGATAAATGTAGTTCTAAAGTACTAGGGGTCATACACTACAGCCAGATTAGACAGTAGCAACACATTATTATTCTGTAAAAAGAGAGAGAACGGGGGAGGAAAAGAGAGATAGAGAAAGACAAACAGATAAAGAGAGGGGGGGGTGTTTAATTATTCTGATCACTGGCGCCCTTCAAATGTCAGAGCACTCAGTGTGATTAATATACCTCGATGAGAGGGCAACAGGGTCTGCACAGAGAGAGGGGAGAGGGAGAGGGCAACAGGGTCTGCACAGAGAGAGGGGAGAGGGAGAGGGCAACAGGGTCTGCACAGAGAGAGGGGAGAGGGAGAGGGCAACAGGGTCTGCACAGAGAGAGGGGAGAGGGAGAGGGCAACAGGGTCTGCACAGAGAGAGGGGGAGAGGGAGAGGGCAACAGGGTCTGCACAGAGAGAGGGGAGAGGGAGAGGGCAACAGGGTCTGCACAGAGAGAGGGGAGAGGGAGAGGGCAACAGGGTCTGCACAGAGAGAGACAAAGGGACGGGTAAGGGGAGAGGGAGAGGGCAACAGGGTCTGCACAGAGAGAGACAAAGGGACGGGTAAGGGGAGAGGGAGAGGGCAACAGGGTCTGCACAGAGAGAGACAAAGGGACGGGTAAGGGGAGAGGGAGAGGGCAACAGGGTCTGCACAGAGAGAGACAAAGGGACGGGTAAGGGGAGAGGGCGAACGGGAAGGAGGGAACGAAGGAGGGAGGAGAAAGACAGAGAGGGATTCGAGAGGGAGGTAGAGATGGTTAAATAAGGTAGGGTAAAGAAGGAGGGGAGAAAAAGAGAAGAGATGAGAAGGGAGAGAGGGAAAGAAGAGTCAGCTGGTCCTGAGGGTCAGAACACCTGCTCTATAAATCACTACTCCAACCAAATGATAACACACTAATTCCACTTGCTTCCTTATTGTAGACATGTGAAGAGTGCACATCAGCACACATCAAATCACATTTTATTTGTTACATTCTTTGTAAACAACAGGGGTAGACTAACAGTGAAATGCATGTCAATCAATAAAATGTATTTATCAAGCTCTTTTTACATCAACACGTCACAGTGTCACAAAGTGCTTATACAGAAACCCAGCCTAAACCCCCAAACAGCAAGCAATGCAGGTGTAGAAGCACGGTGGCTTGGAATAACTCCCTAGAAAGGCCAGAACCTAGGAAGAAACCTAGAGAGGAACCAGGCTCTGATGGGTGGCCAGTTGTGACGAGTGCGCTGACAGTCGGGAAGCAAGTTCAGGGAGTGAGTGTTCTAACAAATAAAATGAACACAAAACGCACCGACGTGAAAACAGAGTCAATATCACCTGAGGAAAGAACCAAGGGGAGGTGACAGATATAGGGAAGATAATCAAGGAGGTGGTGGAGTCAAGCTGAGTGTCATGAGACAGAGTCAATATCACCTGAGGAAAGAACCAAGGGGAGTGACAGATATAGGGAAGATAATCAAGGAGGTGATGGAGTCAAGGTGAGTGTCATGAGGCGCAGGTGCGCGAGACGATGGTGACAGGTGTGCGGGACAATCAGCAGCCTGATGAAGCCGGAGAGGGAGTATACATAATACCAGTCCTCTTCTGGCTGTGCTGGGTGGAGATTAAAACAGAACATGGCCAAGATGTTCAAACGTTCATAGATGACCAGCAGGGTCAAATAATAATAATCACAGTGGTTGTAGAGGATGCAACAGGTCAGTACCTCAGGAGTAAATGTCAGTTGGCTTTTCATAGCCGAATATTCAGAGTTAGAGACAGCAGGTGTGATAGAAAGAGAGAGTAGAAAACAGCAGATCTGGGACAAGGTAGCACATCCAGTGAACAGGTCCATAGCGGCAGGCAGAACAGTTGAAACTGGAGCAGCAGCACAACCAGGTGGACTGGGGACAGCAAGGAGTCATCAGGCCATGTAGTCCTGAGGCATGATCAATCAATCAATCAATCAAATGTATTTATAAAGCCCTTCTTACATCATCTGATATATCAAAGTGCTGTACAGAAACCCAGCTTAAAACCCCAAACAGCAAGCAATGCAGGTCTAGAAGCACGGTGGCTAGGAAAAACTCCCGAGAAAGGCCAGAACCTAGGAAGAAACCTAGAGAGGAACCAGGCTATGAGGGGTGGCCAGTCCTCTTCTGGCTGTGCCGGGTGCAGATTATAACAGAACATGGCCAAGATGTTCAAATGTTTATGGATGACCAGCAGGGTCAAATAATAATAATCACAGTGGTTGTAGAGGATGCAACAGGTCAGAACCTCAGGAGTAAATGTCAGTTGGCTTTTCATAGCCGATCATTCAGAGTATCTCTACCGCTCCTGCTGTCTCTAGAGAGTTGAAAACAGCAGGTCTGAGACAGGTAGCACGTCCGGTGAACAGATCAGGGTTCCATTGCCACTGAGTGTACTGACCATAGCATTAATAGAACATTATATATGATATAATTTATGTCTCTATTGTACTGACTCTATTGTATTGTACTGATCCTAGGGCTCAGGTCCTCAGGGAGGGGAGGGAGAGAGAATTAGAGGGAGCATACTTAAATTCACACAGGACACCAGATAGAACAGACTGACCCTAGCCCACCAACACATAAACTAGTGCAGCATAGATACTGGAGGCTGAGACAGGAGGGGTCGGGAGACACTGTGGCCCAGTCCAACAATACCCCCGGACAGGGCCAACCAGGCAGTACATAAAGACTTAAAGGTTGAGACAGAATCTACGTTTCTCACATGGATAGGCAGACCATTCAATACAAAAGGAGCTCTATATAGCCCTGCCTGTAGCCGTTTGCTTAGAAATAATAGGGACAATAAGCAGGCCTGAGTCTTGTGACCATAGCATACATGAAGGTACGTACAGCAGGGTCCAGAGAGAGATCAAAAGAGAGATCAGGGTCCAAAGTAACGCAGAGGTTTGATTTGAGACAACTGTACAACCATCAAGACTAATTTATCTAACAGAAGATCTCTTTGTTTCTTGGGAGTTCAAAAGGTAAATAATTTGCCACCATCCACTTCCTTATGTCTGAAACACAGGCTTCCAGGGTAGGAAATGTTGGGGATTCACCATGTTTCATCGAAATGTACAGCTGTGTATCGTCCGCAAAGCAGTGTAAGTTAACATTATGTTACCGAATCACATCACCAAGAGGTAAAATATATAGTTAAAACAATAGTGGTCCTAAAACGGAACCTTGAGGAACACTGACATTTACAGTTGATTTGTCAGAGGACAAACCATCCACAGAGACGAACTGACATCTTTCCAACAAATAAAATCTAAACCAGGACAGAACTTGTCCATGTAGACCAATTTGGGTTTCCAATCTCTCCAAATAATGTGCTGATCGATGGTGTCAAAAGCAGGACTAAGGTCTAGGAGCACGAGGACAGATGCAGAAACTTGGTCTGACACCAACGAAAGGTAATTTACCACCTCCACGAGTCCCAGTGCTTTGAAAGGGTCTGAAACCAGACTGAAGCGTTTCGTATACATTGTTTGCCTTCAGGAAGGCAGTGAGTTCCTGCGCAAGTTCGTTTTCTAAAATGTTTCAGCGGAATGGGAGATTCGATATATGTCAATTGTTTTTTACATTTTCTGGGTCAGGGTTCCACTTTTTCAAGAGAGGCCACATTTAGTGAGTTTGGTACACATCTGGTGGATAGAGAGCCATTCATTATGTTCAACATAGGAGGGCCAAGCACAGCAAGCAGCTCTTTCAGCAGTTTAGATGGAATATGGTCCAGTATGCAGCTTGAAGGTTTAGAGGCCATGACTATTTCCATGAATGTGTCAAGAGATATAGATCAAAAACCTTTAGTGTCCCCATTGATCCACAGGTCCTGGCAGTGTTGTGCAGTATCAGGACAACTGAGCTTGGGAGGAATACACAGATTCAAAGGAGTCCGTCATTTTGTTTCTAATGATCATGATCTTTTCATCGTAGAAGTTCATGAATTTATTACTGCTGAAGTGGAAGCCATCCTCTCTTGGGGAATGCTGGTGGGTCTGTGGACTTTTCCATGTGAATATTAAAGTCACCAAAAATTGGAATATTAACTGCCATGACTACAAGGTACGATAGGAATTCAGGGAACTCAGTGAGGAACGCTGTATACGACCCAGAAGGCCTGTAAACAGTAGCTATAAAAAGTGATTGAGTAGGCTGCATAGATTTTATGACTAGAAGCTCAAAAGATGAAAATGCAGTCATGGTTTAACAATGAATGTCTGCAACACCTCTGCCTTTGCGGGATGCACGGGGGATATGGTCTCTAGTGTAACCAGGAGGTGAGGCCTCATCAGGCTTAAGCCATGATTCAGTCAGGCCAATCACATCAAGACTATGATCAGTGATTAGTTCATTGACTATAACTGCCTTGGAAGTGAGGGATCTAACATTAAGTAGCCCTATTTTGAGATGTGAGATATCACAATCTCTTTCAATAATGTCAGGAATGGAGGTCTTTATTCCAGTGAGATTGCTAAAGCAAACACTGCCATGTTTAGTTTTGCTCAACCTAGATCTAGGCACAGACACGGTCTCAATGGGGATAGCTGAGCTGTCTACACTGAAAATGTTAGTGGTAGACTCCACTAAACTGTCAGACTGGCTAACAGCCTGCTGTCTGGCCTGCACCCTATCTCATTGTGGAGCTAGAGGAGGTAGAGCCCTGCCTATATTGGTAGATAAGGTGAGAGCTCCCCTCCAGCTAGGATAGAGTCCATCACTCCTCAACAGGCCAGGCTTGGTCCTGTTTGTGGATGCGTCCCATAAAGAGGGACAATTATCTACAAATTCTTAATTTTTTTGGGGGGGTGGCGGTTTCAACCAGCAATTGAGGTCGCGAGACTCTGCTGTAGAGCTCATCACTTCCCCTAACAGCAGTGTGTGTGTCGGGGAGAAAGAGAAGATGCTGAATATATCCATAAATTATACTACTTATAAGCTCGATTTTAGATGTCCCACAGTGAACCAGGAGTCAGAGATCAAATGCTGCCATTTCAGATTACCCCAAACTCTGAGCGTTTAACATTAAAGATTGTGTGTGTGCATGCGTGCGTGTGTGTGTTAGTGCTGAGCGATTACTGCTTTTTGAGGTCTGTTCGTTTAGATTATTAAAAAATAATCACCGTTTTTTTGGTTTCGAATTTCTCTGCCTGCAGAGCTGTTTGACAAAATACTTGTTTCAAGAACTGTCTCTGTCCCTCTTGTCGTTGTGTTGTGTACATTCCTCTCTCAAGCAGTCTATGTTGTCTGTGTATATCTAACATAACGTAGCAGGCGTAAAAGTGTATACGTACAGAGATCTGTATATAGTGACGAGACGCTCATGTCTCCACCCTAACAATGGGAGTCGGGCCAAAGGCGGGAAGGCAGGAGACAAGTTCAGCACCAAAATAAACCCACAGAAACACAATTGGCTTATTTTGGACGGATATTGGCGAGAATGAAACCTCTCGCTTCACATTTTCCTCTCTGACCAGTCTCTGTCCGAAAAACAGCTGCAATGGCTTATGGTCATTGTAGTTAATTACCATGTTTCTGCACTGAACTAGGTTGAATATTTGCTTAATGAAAACTACAACTTCCTCCAGCCCTGCGTCCAACATAGTTGTGAATTATTTAATTTCTCTCTAAAGAAATACTGCACTGGGCTGTCAGAAAAAAGTATTTGAACAGAAGTAGGTTAATTAGTTGTATAATAACTGAAAATATGAAATGTTGGTTAATCGCTCAGTACTAGTGTGTGTGCATCCGTGCATGGGCAGTACTATAGCAGATGGTACTATAGGAGATGGTACTATAGCAGATTGACACATGCATGCACATATTTACACTAACTGTAGGCTGCTGTAACTCAGGGAGACAAACACAGGAACAGGTTATGTATTGAAGGGCATGTTGGGACTATACGCAGGGAGGGAGGGAGGGAGGGAGGGAGGGAGGGAGGGAGGGAGGGAGGGAGGGAGGGTCAGGGAGGGAGGGAGGGAGGGAGGGTCAGTTCCATAGCTACAGTACAGCATGTCTCCCCCAGGCACGAGGCTCTGAGCAGCTTATTACATATGATTAAATAGGATTAGATATGATGAAATATGATCACTCAATCAACCTGTAAGAAACCCTCTGTAATGAACCTGGATCTGTGCCAGCCAGCCAGCCTGTGTGTGTGTGTGTGTGAGTGTGTGTGTGTGTGTGTGTGTGTGTGTGTGTGTGTGTGTGTGTGTGTGTGTGTGTGTGTGTGTGTGAGACTGTGTGTGTGTGAGACTGTGTGTGTGTGTGTGTGTGTGTGTGTGTGTGTGTGTGTGTGTGTGTGTGTGTGTGTGTGTGTGTGTGTGTGTGTGTGTGTGTGTGACTGTGTGTGTGTGAGACTGTGTGTGTGTGTGTGTGTGTGTGTGTGTGTGTGTGTGTGTGTGTGTGTGTGTGTGTGTGTGTGTGTGTGTGTGTGTGTGTGTGTGTGTGTGTGTGTGTGTGTGTGTGTGTGTGTGTGTGAGACTGTGTGTGTGTGTGACTATGTGACTGTGTGTCTGCAACTGTGTGTGTGTATTCGACTGAATGTGTGTCTGTGTGTGTGTTTGTTGCTCTCTATGTCTGGAGATCTTAATGAACCTTGTACGTTCCCCACCGTAAAGCTCCCTCACCCAGAACATAGTCATTACCATAACACCCCCATTACATAACACCCCCATTACCATAACACCCTCATTACCATAACACCCTCATTACCATAACACCCTCATTACCATAACACCCTCATTACCATAACACCCCCATTACCATAACCTCTCCATTACCATAACACCCCCATTACATAACACCCCCATTACATAACACCCCCATTACCATAACATCCACATTACATAACACCCCTATTACCATAACACCCCCATTACCATAACACCCCCATTACATAACACCCCCATTACCATAACACCCTCATTACCATAACACCATCATTACCATAACACCCCATTACCATAATGCCCCCATCACCATAACACCCCCATTACCATAACCTCACCATTACCATAACACCCCCATTACATAGCACCCCCATTACATAACACCGCCATTACCATAACACCCACATTACATAACACCCTCATTACCATAACACTCTCATTACCATAATAATGTCATTCCACAGGGAAGAAGATTGTCAGATTAATATGTTGTGACACTTAACGGTGCATTTAAGGGAACAGAGTACAGTCTCTTTCTTTCTTTAAACACATAAACACACAGATAAACAGGTACATTGAGCAGAGTGGGCTGGTTGGTGATGCTGTGGTCCTGGCTGTTATTCCAACAGAGCCGCATCTCCAGTAGCACACAAACACTGGAGACACATGCACTGTAGAATACAGCCAGACCTGAGAGACCAGCGACACACTCACGTATAAACACACACACACACTAGTGATGCGCGGGTTGACACAGTCCCCTCAGTTATATCCGCGGGGTGGATGGATTTAGGGTTATTCAATATTGTGTGGCTAAAAGGGCGGGTGGGTGGTGGACGGGTTGAATAAAGAGAAACAATACCTTTAAAAATCCACACATTTTAAAATGTTGTGCCATTTATAAAAATTAGGCAAAAAAAGAAACGTCCTCTCACTGTCAACGGTGTTCATTTTCAGCAAACTTAACATATTTGTTTGAACATAACAAGATTCAGCAACTGAGACATAAACTGTACAAGTTCCACAGACATGTGACAAACATAAATGGAATAATGTGTCCCTGAACAAAGGGGGGTCAAAATCCAAAAGTAACAGTCAGTATCTGGTGTGGCCACCAGCTGCATTAAGTACTGCAGTGCATCTCCTCCTCATAGACTGCCCCAGACTTGCCAGTTCTTGCTGTGAGATGTTACCCCACTCTTCCACCAAGGCACCTGCATGTTCCCAGGTATTTCTGGGGGGAATGGCCCTAGCCCTCACCCATCAATCCAACAGGTCCCAGACGTGCTCAATGGGATTGAGATCCGGGATCTTCGCTGGCCATGGCAGAACACTGACTTGCAGGAAATCACGCACAGAACAAGCAGTATGGCTGGTGGCATTGTCATGCTGGAGGGTCATGTCAGGATGAGCCTGCAGGAAGGATACCACATGAGGTAGAAGGATGTCTTCCCTGTAACGCACAGCGTTGAGATTGCCTGCAATGACAACAAGCTCAGTCTGATGACGCTGTGACACACCGCCCCAGACCATGACGGATCCTCCACCAACAAATCGATCCTGCTCCAGAGTATAGGCCTCGGTGTAACGCTCATTCCTTCGACGATAAACGCGAATCCGACCATCGCCCCTGGTGAGACAAAACCGTGACTCGTCAGTGAAGAGCACTTTTTGCAAGTCCTGTCTGGTCCAGCGACGGTGGGTTTGTGCCCATAGGCGACGTTGTTGCCAGTGATGTCTGGTGAGGACCTGCCTTACAACTGGCCTTCAAGCCCTCAGACCAGCCTCTCTCAGCCTATTGCGGACAGTCTGAGCACTGATGGAGGGATTGTGCGTTCCTGGTGTAACTCGGGCAGTTGTTGTTGCCATCCTGTATCTGTCCCACAGGTGTAATGTTCGGATGGACCGATCCTGTGCAGGTGTTGTTACACGTGGTATGCCACTGCGAGGACGATCAGCTGTCCGTCCTGTCTCTCTGTAGCGATGTCTTAGGCTATTTTTTGCCCTGGCCACATCTGCAGCCAAATAGCCTCCACAACCAATTGATAGCCATATAGCCTACACAACCAATCGATAGCCAAATAGCCTACACAACCAATCGATAGCCAAAAAGCCTACACAACCAATCAATAGCCAAATAGCCTACACAACCAATCGATAGCCTACACAACCAATCAATAGCCAAATAGCCTACACAACCAATCGATAGCCAAAGCCTAGCCTATAGCCAAATAGTCTACACAACCAATCGATAGCACACACAACCAATCGATAGCCATATAGCCTAGATAGCCTACACAAACCAATTGATAGCCAAATCGATAGCCAAATAGCCTACACAACCAATCATAGCCATATAGCCTCACAACCAATCGATAGCCAAATAGCCTACAACCAATCGATAGCCATATAGCCTACACAACCAATCGATAGCCAAATAGCCTACACAACCAATCGATAGCCATATAGCCATATAGCCTACAACCGATCGATAGCCATATAGCCTACACAAATCGATAGCCAATCCTACACAACCGATCGATAGCCATATAGCCTACACAACCAATCGATAGCCATATAGCCTACACAACCAATCGATAGCCATATAGCCTACACAACCAATCGATAGCCATATAGCCTAGCAACCGATCGATAGCCATATAGCCTAACAACCAATCGATAGCCATATAGCCTACACAACCAATCGATAGCCATATAGCCTACACAACCGATTGATAGCCATATAGCCTACACAACCAATCGATAGCCATATAGCCTACCAAAGTCCTCTGATAATACTAGTCTCGTGTGAATCGACATCCCTTTGTTTTGTGAGAAATATCTGCGTTTTATAGGTGTTGCTCGCTGTTTCAGCAATGAAACAATAACTAGCTTATATATGAACTTCCACAGTGAATTTTTGTTTATATGTTTTGTGCAAATTAATTGAACATCACCAAATGCATCTGTAAAAACTATTGCACCTATTTAATGCAACCCTTGCTGTTAATAGATCACAAACACAAAAATAACAGCGAGAACTGAGCTAAACGTTTGGAACAAATTCTCTTTCTCACCCATAGAATAAAAACACATATCTATTTCAAGTTCACTGTTTAGCTCACATCTGAATGCTGGGGGGAATTTAGGAATCTGGGGGGAATTTAGGAATCTGGGGGGAATTTAGGAATCTTCTACAATATCCTATTGACACACTTCCTCAATTCAAGTACTATAGTGACACTTGTGAAACCTGTGAACCACTCGAGTAATCAGTGTTGCCTGTTATTGCTTGGACTTGTTGAAATAACTTCTCACCTAGAAAAAACCCTCCGGGGCTTTCATCATAACTGACTCATATCATCATAACTGACTCATATATATAATATATATATATATATATATATATATATATATATATATATATATATATATATATATATATATATATATGCGAATATGGCTATAGCATTAATAATAACTCCTGCAGAATTAAGCATTTTCTTACAGTAAAACGATACACCAAGTGTAGGAACAATTTGGATTTGGGAACAGGAGTGGAGAAATATGATTTATTTCGTTCTGCATCTTGAGGGAATTCAATGCTCAGTTAGATACGATCTGTAGAGGTGTTGTCTTCGTCATTCATAAAAGCTGATAGTATTTCAACCACATAAAATATGCATCGAAGCCGAACTGAAATCTGATCAGAAACACCCTGGGTCTCTTCACAGCTTTATTGTCCCTTTACAACCGGTCAACCTGATGTCTTTTGATCAGAAACACCCTGGGTCTTTCACAGCTTTATTGTCCCTTTCACAATCAGAAACACCCTGGTCAACTTTATTGTCCCTGATGTCTTTTGATCAGAAACACCCTGGGTCAACCTGTGTCTTCACAGCTTTATTGTCCCTTTACAACCGGTCAACCTGATGTCTTTTGATCAGAAACACCCTGGTCCCTTACAACCGTCAACCTGATGTCTTCACAGCTTTATTGTCCCTTTACAACCGGTCTTACAACCGGTCAACCTGATGTCTTTTGGACAGAAAATCTTTCCCGTTCGTTGTTGCTTTATTGTATTTCCTCCACGGTTCCTAAACGTCTTCGCTCCGGGAAGGATGACACAGAAAACTTCACAGATGCCAACTAGATTGATGCATTCATTCTATTGATCGATGACATTATTTTGTTGAGCAAAGGGTTTATTTAGTCGTCAAGGGAAACATATCATTTTTACATTTACATGTTAGTCATTCATCAGATGCTCTAATCAAGAGCGATTTACAGTAGTATGCACATACATTTTAACATAATGACATTTTGTATAATGACAAAAGATAAA
>NC_060185.1:15891079-15938579 GCF_021184085.1 Oncorhynchus gorbuscha
ATTTAATCGGTAGCTAGGTTGGCGACAGATACAAGTCTGCATGAAAAACAATATGCACCTTTTCCCACAAGGCTGTGCATGATGACGTAGTGATGATGTAGTGCACATAAAAATGACTTCTGCGGTTTAAATTCCCGTGTACCGAATGAAAAAATACAAGTTGAATGGATTTCCATCACATTTTCAACCCTACTGATGGTTTTGTCATAAATGTACCCAAGAGCGCTGTAGCCAACAGCTGGTAGATACAGTGTGGGCAGGCTACCTACATGATGAGATGATTTTTATTTTTAATTTTTTGTATATGTTTTTTTTGTATATGTTTATTATTTGACAATAAAAAATAAAATAAAAAAGACAGCAATACTAACAATGACATTCATTATACTGTTGAATGGGACGGCCAATTTAGAGGACAAAACAGGACTTAACTCACACAGAATAAAACTAAATCCTATTAGGTGGTACATGTATAAGAAGACAGCATATAGTCATTACAAGCAGTGTAGTTAAGCCAAAAATAGATATTGAGTGGAGTACAGCACAGAGTAGCAGCAGATCGTCAACCCAGTTATGAAGTATCGGCCATTTATCCAGTATCGGCTGCCATATTTTGTCAAACATTGGACTCCTATTGGAGGTTTTGTATCGAATCTTTTCCATATGTATTACATTCCCTAAATCCCGTAACCACATTTCAAAGGTAGGTACAGTCTCCAGTTTCCAAAATTGCAATATGAGCCTTTTGGCTAATAGAGTACAAAGAGAGACAGCTTTCCCTTCGTGGTTATTCCCATGAACTGTACCAAACAGAGCGATCAATGGGTCTGGGGCTAGAACTCTATCAAAGGCTCTAGATAAGTCATTAAAAATGAGAGCCCAGAAAACATGTAACTTGGGACATGTCCAGAATAAGTAATGTCCCCTCATGCTGCTTGCACCTCTCACACAGTGGTGAGGTGTCCGGGAATATTTATGCGGTTTTACTTTTGAGCAATGTAACCTGTATATCACCTTAAACTGTGAGATTCTTATGGATACGAGTGAGATCATTTGTATTTGTCAAAAGGCAGCCAAGCATCAATGATCACCAGAATAAGACCCTGGATATTTATTGGAAAGGAGCATCAAGCTCATCACTGTGCACTTTCATCCTCCCTGTGAAGTTCATCATCCTTTATTTCATCTGTATCCTAATGAATTGTCTGCTTTCCCAAGTCGTAGTGGGAGGACTACACAACATGGCATCAGGTGACCTCAAGTTTACTTCCATATGATGGTTATTATATCCATATTTGCGCATTTGTAATTTTTTACACTGATCCCCATTAGCTAACGCAGTAACGCTAGCTGATCTTCCTGGGGTCCAACACCAATTAAGACATTTCTAAACAACCACAATCAAGACTTCACAAACATTCAACAAGTAGACAATACAGACAAATAAAATGCCTGACAGAAAACACATTTAACATTTAGTTAGATACTTTCTATTTCCTGTCCAGTCATATGGTCTATCACATTAGATGTTCTGTCTACTTCCTGTCCAGTCATATGGTCTATCACATTAGATGTTCTTTCTATTTCCTGTCCAGTCATATGGTCTATCACATTAGATGTTCTTTCTATTTCCTGTCCAGTTATATGGTCTATCACATTTCCTGTCCAGTTATATGGTCTATCACACGAGATATTCTTTATTTTGTTCTTGAAAGTAGTATGTACTAATTGGGCTGAAAAATACTGTTTTTTTATTTTAAATATAACATTCCTAAAGAAAATTAGAAGACTGGATCATAGTTTGTTTTCAACATGAAGCCATGAGAGAGCAATGAAGAGGTAATCTACCAGCCCTGTTTAGAGCAATGAAGAGCTAATCTCTGGCAGTCCTGTTTAGAGCAATGAAGAGGTAATCTACCAGCCTTGTTTAGAGCAATGAAGAGCTAATCTGGCTGCCATGTTGAGAGCAATGAAGAGCTAATCTGGCTGCCATGTTTAGAGCAATGAAGAGGTAATCTACCAGCCCTGTTTAGAGCAATGAAGAGCTAATCTGGCAGCCCTGTTTAGAGCAATGAAGAGGTAATCTACCAGCCCTGTTTAGAGCAATGAAGAGGTAATCTGGCAGCCATGTTTAGAGCAATGAAGAGGTAATCTGGCAGCCCTGTTTAGAGCAATGAAGAGCTAATCTGGCAGCCCTGTTTAGAGCAATGAAGAGCTAATCTGGCAGCCCTGTTTAGAGCAATGAAGAGCTAATCTGGCAGGACAGTTTAGAGCAGGGGTGTCAAAGTCAAATGGACGGAGGGCCAAATAAAAAATTTAGCTACAAGCCGAGGGCCGGACTGTTCGAATGTTCATTGAAAATTTTTTAAATGACGCATATAGTCTAGTGAACCTAATTGAACCTACTGAAAACCTAACAAATATATTCCAATATGATCAGATAAATAAAGCAATATTTTCTTATGGCTCTGTCAGTAATCTTTAATTTTCAACAGACACAAAAGACAAATTTCCTTTATATAAAAATCCCCATAACATGAACATTAAATGAAATAAACCGGTATTCAAGGCACCATCAGTAGCCTATATTTTCTATTTTAGCAAAAGTGGGCTAAATTTACTTCAAAGAAAAAAACAATAATAGCAATTTTCTATCATCCACTCAACTGAAATATTTTTAAAATATAATTGGATTGAAATACAATAAAATAAAGTGCAAAAATCTATTAATCAAAAACAACACTTTGTTTAAGGAGAAGTAACATGCAGTGAAAACAAATATTAAACTTTAACTTTTAAACTTGAACTGAGTAAAAACTCTAAATATGTGATTGCACAGTAATGTTCACTTGTTTGAGGTTGAGGGTGATACTTGGTGGTGTCCCATCTTTTCCACAAGTTCATCAATGTTCGGGGTAAGGCTCTGAGCTGAGGAAATCCTCAGAATTGAGTGGAGGTGTTCAGCAGTAAGTCGACTTCTGTGTGATGTTTTGTTCAAGTTCATCAAAGAAAACAGTTGTTCACACAGGTATGTGCTGCCAAACATAGACAACGTTTGAGCAGCCTGGATGCGCAGCTGGGGCATTGTGTCGGGAGGAAACGGGCGAACTCCGCAGCACCCACTGCCGCATATTTTGCCCTCAGTGCATCATTGCATTGGAGGTCAATCAACTCCATTTGGAGGTTTGGTGGTGAGCTTTCCACGTCAACAGCAAATGGGTTACCGAGCAGTTCCAACCTGCTTTTTGTGCTTCAAAGTCAGCAAATCGGCGTCGAAAGTCAGCGGCAAGCATACCTATTTTATCAGCCAACTGTGCGCTCGGGAACGCACTGGTAGAGAGCTTCTCTTTCATGGTCTGGCAGCTGGGAAAGTGGCTCAAATTTTCTTTCCGCATCTGCGTCTCCCACAGAGTCAGTTTGGTTTTAAATGCCTTCACTGTACTGTACATATCAGAGATGACACGATCCCGACCCTGCAGCTGCAAGTTCATTGCATTCAGATGACTCGTAATGTCACACAGAAAAGCCATTTCACACAGAAACATTTCCCTTTGCTGTCCAAGAACAGACAAATCTCCTCACGAAGCTCGAAACATCTTTGAAGCACCTTTCCCTGGCTTAGCCATCGCACCTCTGTGTGATAAGGCAAATCACCATGCTCCGTTTCTAACTCCGTCAGAAATGCCTTGAACTGGCGGTGATTCAAACCTTTGGCTCTGATAAAGTTAACTGTGCGCGTGATGATGCTCATTACATGCTCCATTTTCAAGGCTTTACCGCACAACGCTTCCTGGTGTATGATACAATGATAAGCTGTCAGCTCACCTGTCGCGTTTTCCTCTTGCATCTTTTCCCGTATCTTCGCCACCAGTCCGCTCCTGTGTCCACACATCGCAGGTGCTCCGTCGGTTGTCAAACCCACAAGTTTTTCCCAAGGCAGCTCCATCTCATTTACACATCTTGACACCTCTTCATACAAATCATGCCCCGTAGTTGTGCCATGCATAGGACGTAAAGCCCAAAACTCCTCTGTCACGCTTAGGCTGGAGTCCACTCCGCGGATGAAAATTGACAACTGGGCAATGTCAGAAATGTCGGTGCTCTCATCCACAGCCAAGGAATATGCAATGAAATCTTTTCCCTTTTTCACAAGCTGCTCTTTTAGATTGATGGACAACTGGTCTACTCTCTTGGCAATGGTGTTTCTGCTCAGACTCACATTTAAAAAGAGTTGCCTTTTTTCTGGGCAAACTTCGTCACAAACTTTAATCATGCAGTTTTTGATGAAATCCCCCTCCGTAAATGGCCGGGCTGATTTAGCGATCTCTTCTGCCAAAATAAAACTGGCCTTGACAGCAGCCTGGCCTTGTGATTTGGCTTTTTTGAACAGAGCCTGTCGAGATTTGAGGCCTCGTTTTAATTCCTCTGCCTTTTGTAGCCTTTGTTCCATGTCCATATTCTTGTTGTTGTCCGCGTGTTTCGTTTCATAATGTCGTCTCAGATTATACTCTTTCAGTACCGCCACACTTTCTCCACACAGAAGACACACAGGTTTTCCAGCTACCTCCGTGAACAAATACTCCGACTCCCACCTTGTTTGAAACCCCCGGTTCTCAGTGTCCACCTTCCGTTTTGCCATTTTTGATGGGTATCTGAAAGTTAATTTTACTGTGATGCTGACAACTGCTGTGCCAATAAATATTGAAATGAAGCAGCCTACTGCTCGGTGCGTCACCGTTGCATTGTGGGAAATGTAGTATTGGTGCGTGTAAAAGATCTGCGGGCTGCCGGCTTGCTGCGGTCTGCGGGCCGGTTCTAATAATAAATCAAGATCATCCCAGGGGCCGTAAAAAACCTTCTCGCGGGCCGGATGTGGCCCACGGGCCTTGACTCTGACATATGTGGTTTAGAGCAATGAAGAGCTAATCTGGCAGCCCTGTTTAGAGCAATGAAGAGCTAATCTGGCAGCCCTGTTTGATAGGACCAGGGATTGACCATATAACCAGACACTACTCTAAGTGTGATAGGACGAGGGATTGACTTTATAGCTGGACAGTACTCTAAGTGTGATAGGACCAGGGATTGACCATATAACTGGACAGTACTCTAAGTGTGATAGGACCAGGGATTGACCAACGTAAATATAACTGGACAGTACTCTCAGTGTGATAGGACCAGGGATTGACCATATAACTGGATAGTACTCTAAGTGTGATAGGACGGGGGATTGACCTTATAGCTCAAATCAAATTTTATGCTTGTGCTTCTAGTTCCGACAATGCAGTAATAACCAACAAGTAATCTAACTAACAATTCCAAAACTACTGTCTTATACACAGTGTAAGGGGATAAAGAATATGTACATAAAGATATATGAATGAGTGATGGTACAGAGCAGCATAAGCAAGATACAGTAGATGGTATCGAGTACAGTATGCACGCCTCTATGAAGAGGGAACGCAACACCCTGCTACAACTAAACTCTCTGTGAAGTGAAAAAGGTCTGGACTGTAGGTGCAAGTAAGAATGACAACAGGCAGAATGTGGTACCGTTTACAAGGACTTTATTCCTTTACACGGTAATATGGGGAAAAGGGGCTGGACGGAACCAAAGCAAAGAAAGTACATCTCAAAGTCCCCCCTCTCCTATCTTACCTGCCAAACCACTACTTACCTAATTTAGCACCACCTGGTGCCCTACCCAAAATACAAGGGGTGGTCCGCCCAGGTCTTACCTATTGTGCATAGACAATGAATATACTACGGGTATATGTATGCCCGCGGGCCTCTTGCCTAAGCACTCCAAGGTGCCTTCCCCTTCCCCCCTGGGAACAAATGAAACAGAATATTAAACAATTTTCACAAACAAACTAAGAAACAAAGGACATCAAGTAAGCTCTATCTGAGCAACAAACTCACAAAACATACCAACTCTGCAATGACCTCCCAGAAAATCTCTAGCAAATCTCTCTATCAAAATCTCTGCAATGACCTCCCAGCAAAACTCTTCCTCCTGAACAGAACACTGGCTTTTATATAGCTTCTGAAGGAATGGGTAATTGGAGACAGCTGCGTCTTTACGAGGGGGCGGGGTCAGCTCTCCAATTAGCCATGGAGTCAACCAATCAGCTGCTTGAGGGATTTCAGGAAGCTATTTCCTGAAATAAACACATGCAAATACACAAACTACAACACATAAACTGGGGAACGTAACAATGAGTATGTAAACAAAGTGGCATAGTTAAAGTGGCTAGTGATACATGTATTACATAAGGATGCAGTCGATGATATAGAGTACAGTATATACGTATGCATATGAGATGAATAATGTAGGGTATGTAACATTATATTAGGTAGCATTGTTTAAAGTGGCTAGTGATATATTTTACATAATTTCCCATCAATTCCCATTATTAAAGTGGCTGGAGTTGAGTCAGTGTCAGTGTGTTGGCAGCAGCCACTCAATGTTAGTGGTGGCTGTTTAACAGTCTGATGGCCTTCAGATAGAAGCTGTTTTTCAGTCTCTCGGTCCCAGCTTTGATGCACCTGTACTGACCTCGCCTTCTGGATGATAGCGTGGTGAACAGGCAGTGGCTCGGGTGGTTGTTGTCCTTGATGATCTTTATGGCCTTCCTGTAACATCGGGTGGTGTAGGTGTCCTGGAGGGCAGGTAGTTTGCCCCCAGTGATGCATTGTGCAGACCTCATTACCCTCTGGAGAGCCTTACGGTTGTGGGCAGAGCAGTTGCCGTACCAGGCGGTGATACAGCCCGCCAGGATGCTCTCGATTGTGCATCTGTAGAAGTTTGTGAGTGCTTTTGGTGACAAGCCAAATTTCTTCAGCCTCCTGAGGTTGAAGATGCGCTGCTGCGCCTTCTTCACGATGCTGTCTGTGTGAGTGGACCAATTCAGTTTGTCTGTGATGTGTATGCCGAGGAACTTAAAACTTACTACCCTCTCCACTACTGTTCCAAGCGATGTGGATAGGGGGGTGTTCCCTCTGCTGTTTCCTGAAGTCCACAATCATCTCCTTAGTTTTGTTGACGTTGAGTGTGAGGTTATTTTCCTGACACCACACTCCAAGGGCCCTGACCTCCTCCCTGTAGGCCGTCTCGTCGTTGTTGGTAATCAAGCCTACCACTGTTGTGTCGTCCGCAAACTTGATGATTGAGTTGGAGGTGTGCGTGGCCACGCAGTCGTGGGTGAACAGGGAGTACAGGCGAGGGCTCAGAACGCACCCTTGTGGGGCCCCAGTGTTGAGGATCAGCGGGGTGGAGATGTTGTTGCCTACCCTCACCACATGGTGGCGGCCCGTCAGGAAGTCCAGTACCCAGTTGCACAGGGCGGGGTCGAGACCCAGGGTCTCGAGCTTGATAACGAGCTTGGAGGGTACTATGGTGTTGAATGCCGAGCTGTAGTCGATGAACAGCATTCTCACATAGGTATTCCTCTTGTCCAGATGGGTTAGGGCAGTGTGCAGTGTGGTTGAGATTGCATCGTCTGTGGACCTATTTGGGCGGTAAGCAAATTGGAGTGGGTCTAGGGTGTCAGGTAGGGTGGAGGTGATATGGTCCTTGACTAGTCTCTCAAAGCACTTCATGATGACGGCAGTGAGTGCTATGGGGCGGTAGTCGATTAGCTCAGTTACCTTAGCTTTCTTGGGAACAGGAACAATGGTGGCCCTCTTTGAAGCATGTGGGAACAGCAGACTGTTATAGGGATTGATTGAATATGTCCGTAAACACACCGGCCAGCTGGTCTGCACATGCTCTGAGGGCGCGGCTGGGGATGCCGTCTGGGCCTGCAGCCTTGCGAGGGTTAACACGTTTAAATGTTTTACTCACCTCGGCTGCAGTGAAGGAGAGTCCGCATGTTTTCGTTGCAGGCCGTGTCAGTGCCACTGTATTGTACTCAAAGCGGGCAAAAAAGTTATTTAGTCTGCCTGAGAGCAAGACATCCTGGTCCGTGACTGACAGTACTCTAAGTGGGACGGAACCAGGGATAAATAATCCTTGATTTGTACAGATACAATGTTTTCCAATAATTTACTTAAAACAGGCAGCAAGTTTATAGGACAACTATTAGGACCAGTGAATGGAGTATCCTTAGGTAGTCAAAAAACTTTTGACTCTTTCCAGACTTCTGGGCCCACCCCATACATCAAGCACTCATTTATATATATATATATATATGCCATTTAGCAGACGCTTTTATCCAAAGCGACTTACAGTCATGTGTGCATACATTCTACGTATGGGTGGTCCCGGGGATCGAACCCACTACCCTGGCGTTACAAGCGCCATGCTCTACCAACTGAGCTACAGAAGGACCAAGCACTTATTACAAATATGAGAGATTGGTGTAGATATTTGGTTAGCTGTAACAGTAAGCAATTTGGCGTCAAGATTATCTGTACCAGGTGACTTGTCATCCGAAAGAGACAACAGCATCCTTTCTACCTCTTCCCTTTCTACTTGATGAAATTCAAACATGCATTGCCTCTCCTTCATGGTACAATCTTTTATAAGGGTATATGACATGAAGCCATCAGTTGGATTCATAGCATTCGTCAACTTGTCCACTTTGTCTGTAAAATATTCAGTAAAGTAGTTTGCGATGTCATGTGGTTTTGTAATAAACACAAGCCTCCGATTCAACAAAAGAGACATGTTTGAATTCCTACCCATAATAGTGTTCAACGTTCTCCACTTTCCACCGCCATTAAGGCGTTTCCACTGTCATTTCTCACATAATTAACTTTACAGACACAAAAACATCCCACCATGTCGGACAAACACATTGTCTGTCGACAATTACAAAAATGCACCATATCCTGTCAGCCCCGGCCATGACATGCTTGGATGCAAACCTGGTCACTGTAATGAAATGTAGCTTAAATAATGATTGGACAGTCTTTAGGGACTACCAAGTGACTTGTGACTTCAGTAGAAAGGACTTGGACTCCAACACTAGAGACTTCAGTATGAAGGACTTGGACTAGGACTCCAACACTAGAGACTCCAGTATAAAGGACTTGGACTAGGACTCCAACACTAGAGACTCCAGTATAAAGGACTTGGACTAGGACTCCAACACTAGAGACTCCAGTATAAAGGACTTGGACTCCAACACTAGAGACTTCAGTATAAAGGACTTGGACTAGGACTCCAACACTAGAGACTCCAGTATAAAGGACTTGGACTAGGACTCCAACACTAGAGACTTCAGTATAAAGGACTTGGACTCCAACACTAGAGACTTCAGTATAAAGGACTTGGACTCCAACACTAGAGACTTCAGTAGAAAGGACTTGGACTCCAACACTAGAGACTTCAGTATAAAGGACTTGGACTCCAACACTGGAGACTTCAGTATAAAGGACTAAGACTCCAACACTAGAGACTTGTGACTTCAGTATAAAGGACTTGGACTCCAACACTAGAGACTTCAGTAGAAAGGACTTGGACTCCAACACTAGAGACTTCAGTATGAAGGACTTGGACTAGGACTCCAACACTAGAGACTTGTGACTTCAGTATAAAGGACTTGGACTCCAACACTAGAGACTTCAGTAGAAATGACTTGGACTCCAACACTAGAGACTTGAGTATGAAGGACTTGGACTAGGACTCCAACACTAGAGACTCCAGTATAAAGGACTTGGACTTGGACTCCAACACTAGAGACTTCAGTATGAAGGACTTGGACTAGGACTCCAACACTAGAGACTTCAGTATAAAGGACTTGGACTAGGACTCCAACACTAGAGACTTGTAACTTCAGTATAAAGGACTTGGACTCCAACACTAGAGACTTCAGTAGAAAGGACTTGGACTCCAACACTAGAGACTTCAGTATGAAGGACTTGGACTAGGACTCCAACACTAGAGACTCCAGTATAAAGGACTTGGACTTGGACTCCAACACTAGAGACTCCAGTATAAAGGACAAAGACTCCAACACTAGAGACTTGTGACTTCAGTATAAAGGACTAGGACTCCAACACTAGAGACTTCAGTATAAAGGACTTGGACTCCAACACTAGAGACTTCAGTATAAAGGACTAGGACTCCAACACTAGAGACTTCAGTATAAAGGACTAGGACTCCAACACTAGAGACTTCAGTATAAAGGACTTGGACTCCAACACTAGAGACGTGTGACTTCAGTATAAAGGACTTGGACTCCAACACTAGAGACTTGTGACTTCAGTATAAAGGACTTGGACTAGGACTCCAACACTAGAGACTTCAGTATAAAGGACTTGGACTCCAACACTAGAGACGTGTGACTTCAGTATAAAGGACTTGGACTCCAACACTAGAGACTTGTGACTTCAGTATAAAGGACTTGGACTAGGACTACAACACTAGAGACTTGTGACTTCAGTATAAAGGACTTGGACTAGGACTCCAACACTAGAGACGTGTGATTCTGTATAAAGGACTTGGACTAGGACTCCAACACTAGAGACGTGTGACTTCAGTATAAAGGACTAGGACTCCAACACTAGAGACTTCAGTATAAAGGACTTGGACTCCAACACTAGAGACGTGTGACTTCAGTATAAAGGACTTGGACTCCAACACTAGAGACTTGTGACTTCAGTATAAAGGACTTGGACTAGGACTCCAACACTAGAGACTTCAGTATGAAGGACTTGGACTAGGACTCCAACACTAGAGACTTCAGTATAAAGGACTTGGACTAGGACTCCAACACTAGAGACTTGTAACTTCAGTATAAAGGACTTGGACTCCAACACTAGAGACTTCAGTAGAAAGGACTTGGACTCCAACACTAGAGACTTCAGTATGAAGGACTTGGACTAGGACTCCAACACTAGAGACTCCAGTATAAAGGACTTGGACTTGGACTCCAACACTAGAGACTCCAGTATAAAGGACAAAGACTCCAACACTAGAGACTTGTGACTTCAGTATAAAGGACTAGGACTCCAACACTAGAGACTTCAGTATAAAGGACTTGGACTCCAACACTAGAGACTTCAGTATAAAGGACTAGGACTCCAACACTAGAGACTTCAGTATAAAGGACTAGGACTCCAACACTAGAGACTTCAGTATAAAGGACTTGGACTCCAACACTAGAGACGTGTGACTTCAGTATAAAGGACTTGGACTCCAACACTAGAGACTTGTGACTTCAGTATAAAGGACTTGGACTAGGACTCCAACACTAGAGACTTCAGTATAAAGGACTTGGACTCCAACACTAGAGACGTGTGACTTCAGTATAAAGGACTTGGACTCCAACACTAGAGACTTGTGACTTCAGTATAAAGGACTTGGACTAGGACTCCAACACTAGAGACTTGTGACTTCAGTATAAAGGACTTGGACTAGGACTCCAACACTAGAGACGTGTGATTCTGTATAAAGGACTTGGACTAGGACTCCAACACTAGAGACGTGTGACTTCAGTATAAAGGACTAGGACTCCAACACTAGAGACTTCAGTATAAAGGACTTGGACTCCAACACTAGAGACGTGTGACTTCAGTATAAAGGACTTGGACTCCAACACTAGAGACTTGTGACTTCAGTATAAAGGACTTGGACTAGGACTCCAACACTAGAGACTTCAGTATAAAGGACTTGGACTCCAACACTAGAGACGTGTGACTTCAGTATAAAGGACTTGGACTCCAACACTAGAGACTTGTGACTTCAGTATAAAGGACTTGGACTAGGACTCCAACACTAGAGACGTGTGATTCTGTATAAAGGATTTGGACTAGGACTCCAACACTAGAGACGTGTGACTTCAGTATAAAGGACTAGGACTCCAACACTAGAGACTTCAGTATAAAGGACTTGGACTTGGACTCCAACACTAGAGACTTCAGTATAAAGGACTAGGACTCCAACACTAGAGACTCCAGTATAAAGGACTAAGACTCCAACACTAGAGACGTGTGACTTCAGTATAAAGGACTTGGACTCCAACACTAGAGACTTCAGTATAAAGGACTAGGACTCCAACACTAGAGACTTCAGTATAAAGGACTAGGACTCCAAAACTAGAGACTTCAGTATAAAGGACTTGGACTTGGACTCCAACACTAGAGACTTCAGTATAAAGGACTTGGACTCAAACACTAGAGACTTCAGTATAAAGGACTTGGACTCCAACACTAGAGACTTGACTCGATTTGGACTAAAGGTTTAGTGACTTGACTAGCATCTGTAGTAGACATTTGTTGTCGTGGTGATGAAGAGGCCATTATCACACTTCACCCGTGCAACCTATCACCCTGTTACTCACTCAACCTATCACCCTGTTACTCACTCAATCTATCACCCTGTCACTCACTCAACCTATCACCCTGTTACTCACTCAACCTATCACCCTGTCATTCACTCAGCCTGTCACCCTGTCACTCACTCAACCTATCACCCTGTCACTCACTCAGCCTGTCACCCTGTCACTCACTCAACCTATCACCCTGTCACTCACTCAGCCTGTCACCCTGTCATTCACTCAGCCTGTCACCCTGTCACTCACTCAACCTATCACCCTGTCACTCACTCAACCTATCACCCTGTCACTCACTCAACCTATCACCCTGTCACTCACTCAGCCTGTCACCCTGTCACTCACTCAACCTATCACCCTGTCACTCACTCAACCTATCACCCTGTCACTCACTCAACCTATCACCCTGTCACTCACTCAGCCTGTCACCCTGTCACTCACTCAACCTATCACCCTGTCATTCACTCAACCTATCACCCTGTCACTCACTCAACCTGTCACCCTGTCACTCACTCAACCTATCACCCTGTCATTCACTCAGCCTGTCACCCTGTAAACCTCTCCCATTTCTCCCCGGCCCAAAGTGCACACACACACACACACACATACAAAGACACACACAAAAAGACGCACACATACACACCATAACAGACCCTGAGGGCAACTAATGCTTGACGCCACGGCAAAAGGCCTGAAAGCACACAAATGCCTGGGTGAATCAGTGTGCCGTGCAATTCAATTATAATTATTAACCAAAACATTAACCACTCAGAATGAATGCCTAAACTGCTCAGCACCTGCGCGTGTGAGTGTGAAGAGTGATCTTCCTCATCTTAAGCCCAGTGTGTCTCTCCTCTCAGGGTCAGCTGGGGAACGCCAGGCTCGTTAAAGCTGAATGAGGTTCTCTCATCAAGGGTTTGATTGACTCCTGCCTTCTCACACAGGATAATCTACACACAAACGCACACATGCACACACACACAAACGTACACCCACATGCACTCACACAATGGACGAAAGGAGAGCGAGAGAGAGCGAGAGAGTGAGAGAGCGAGAGAGAGCGAGAGAGAGCGAGAGAGAGCGAGAGAGAGAGCGAGAGAGAGAGAGAGAGAGAGAGAGAGAGAGAGAGAGAGAGAGAGAGAGAGAGAGCGAGAGAGAGACAGAGAGACAGAGAGAGACAGAGAGAGAGGGAGAGGGAGAAAGCGAGAGGAGCGGAGGAGGTGTGACTAATCCTCTCTTCCTCAGTTCGGGAAGTCGGGAGAAGATGAGGGAGGAGTGTAAAATCATCCTGACAGAGGGGATTAAGACATGGAGACAGAGGGGGTGAGGGTGATGCATCTAGAGGAAGGAGGGGGAGAGACAGAGGGATTGAAGGTAAAGCATCTAGAGGAAGGACGGGGAGAGACAGAGGGGTTGAAGGAGATTGCATCTAGAGGAAGGAGTGGGTGAGACAGGGGGGTTGAAGGTGTAGCATCTAGAGGAAGGAGGGGAGAGACAGAGGGGGGTGAAGGAGAAGCATCTAGATGGTGGGGCGCTACTTAAGCAAATGGAATACAATTCAATTTAAGGGCTTTATTGGCATGGGAAACATATGAATACATCTGACTACAGCTCATTTCACCTCTCCAGACTGAACCAGCAGCTACACTACAGCTACAGTACAGCTACAGTACAGCTACACTACAGCTCATTTCACCTCTCCAGACTGAACCAGCAGCTACACTACAGCTACAGTACAGCTACAGTACAGCTCATTTCACCTCTCCAGACTGAACCAGCAGCTACACTACAGCTACGGTACAGCTACAGTACAGCTACACTACAGCTCATTTCACCTCTCCAGACTGAACCAGCAGCTACACTACAGCTACAGTACAGCTACAGTACAGCTACACTACAGCTCATTTCACCTCTCCAGACTGAACCAGCAGCTACACTACAGCTACAGTACAGCTACAGTACAGCTACACTACAGCTCATTTCACCTCTCCAGACTGAACCAGCAGCTACACTACAGTTAAACTACAGCTACACTACAGCTACGGCATAGCACTACAGCTACAGCACAGCTACAGTACAGCTACAGTACAGCTACACTACAGCTACACTACAGCTATGGCATAGCACTACAGCTACAGCACAGCTACACTACAGCTACACTACAGCTACACTACAGCTACGGCATAGCACTACAAATACAGCACAGCTACAGTACAGCTACAGTACAGCTACACTACAGCTACACTACAGCTACGGCATAGCACTACAGCTACAGCACAGCTACAGTACAGCTACACTACAGCTACAGTACAGCTACACTACAGCTACAGTACAGCTACACTACAGCTACAATACAGCTACTGTACAGCTACAGTACAGCTACACTACAGCTACACTACAGCTACAGTACAGCTACAGTACAGCTACACTACAGCTACACTACAGCACAGCACTACAGGCACAGCACAGCTACAGTACAGCTACACTACAGCTACACTACAGCTACACTACAGGCACAGCACAGCTACAGTAAAGCTACACTACAGCTACAGTACAGCTACAGCACAGCTACAGTACAGCTACAGCACAGCTACACTACAGCTACACGACAGCTACACCACAGCTACAGCACAGCTACAGTACAGCTACACTACAGCTACAGCACAGCTACACTACAGCTACAATACAGCAACACTACAGCTACACTACAAATACACTACAGCTACAGCACAGCACTACACTACAGCTACACTAGAGCTACACTACAGCTACAGCACAGCTACACTACAGCTACAGCACAGCTACAGCACAGCTACACTACAGCTACAGTCCAGCTACACTACAGCTACACTACAGCTACAGCACAGCTACACTACAGCTAGAGCACAGCTACAGTACAGCACTACAGCTACAGCACAGCTACACTACAGCTACAGCACAGCTACAGTACAGCACTACACTACAGCAGCAGTACACTACAGTACAGCACTACACTACAGCTACAGTACAGCTACAGGGCAGCTACACTACAGCTACAGTACAGCTACAGTACAGCACTACACTACAGCTACAGTACAGCACTACATTACAGCTACAATACAGCTACAGTACAGCTAAAATACAGCTACAGTACAGCTACACTACAGCGACAGCACTACACTACAGCTACAGTACAGCTACAGTACAGCTACAGTACAGCTACAGGGCAGCTACACTACAGCTACAGTACAGCTACAGTACAGCACTACACTACAGCTACAGTACAGCACTACATTACAGCTACAATACAGCTACAGTACAGCTAAAATACAGCTACAGTACAGCTACACTACAGCGACAGCACTACACTACAGCTACAGTACAGCTACAGTACAGCTACAGTACAGCTACAGGGCAGCTACACTACAGCTACAGTACAGCTACAGCACAGCTTCAGTACAGCACTACACTATAGCTACAGCACAGCACAGCTACACTACAGCTACAGCAGAGCTACAGTACAGCTAAACTATAGAACTACACTACAGCTACAGTACAGCTACACTACAGCTACAGTACAGCACTACACTACAGCTACAGTACAGCACTACACTACACTACAGCTACAGCACAGCTACAGCACAGCTACACTACAGCTACACTACAGTTACAGTACAGCACTACATTACAGCTACAATACAGCTTCAGTACAGCTAAAATACAGCTCCAGTACAGCTACAATACAGCTACAGTACAGCTACAATACAGCTACAGTACAGCTACACTAGATCTACACTACAGCTACAATACAGCTTCAGTACAGCTAAAATACAGCTCCAGTACAGCTACAATACAGCTACAGTGCAGCTACAATACAGCTACAGTACAGTTACACTACAGCGACAGCACTACACTACAGCTACAGTACAGCTACAGTACAGCTACAGGGCAGCTACACTACAGCTACAGTACAGCTACAGCACAGCTTCAGTACAGCACTACACTATAGCTACAGCACAGCACAGCTACACTACAGCTACAGCAGAGCTACAGTACAGCTAAACTATAGAACTACACTACAGCTACAGTACAGCTACACTACAGCTACAGTACAGCACTACACTACAGCTACAGTACAGCACTACACTACACTACAGCTACAGCCCAGCTACAGCACAGCTACAATACAGCTACAGTACAGCTACAATACAGCTACAGTACAGCTACACTAGATCTACACTACAGCTACAATACAGCTACACTACAGCTACACTACAGCTACAGTACAGCTACAATACAGCTACACCAAAGCTACACTACAGCTACACAACAGCGACAGGACAACTACAGTACAGCTACAGTGCAGCTACAATACAGCTACAGTACAGTTACACTACAGCGACAGCACTACACTACAGCTACAGTACAGCTACAGTACAGCTACAGGGCAGCTACAGTACAGCTACAGTACAGCTACAGCACAGCTTCAGTACAGCACTACACTATAGCTACAGCACAGCACAGCTACACTACAGCTACAGCAGAGCTACAGTACAGCTAAACTATAGAACTACACTACAGCTACAGTACAGCTACACTACAGCTACAGTACAGCACTACACTACAGCTACAGTACAGCACTACACTACACTACAGCTACAGCCCAGCTACAGCACAGCTACACTACAGCTACAGTACAGCACTACACTACAGCTACAGTACAGCACTACATTACAGCTACAATACAGCTACAGTACAGCTAAAATACAGCTACAGTACAGCTACACTACAGCTCCAGTACAGCTACACTACAGCTACAGAACAGCTACAATACAGCTACACTACAGCTACAATACAGCTACAATACAGCTACACTAAAGCTACACTAAAGCTACAGTACAGTTACACTACAGCTACAGTACAGCTACAGTACAGCTACAATAAAGCTACACTAAAGCTACACTACAGCTACAATACAGCTACAATACATATACAATACAGCTACACTACAGCTACACTACAGCTATAGGACAGCTACAGTGCAGCTACAGTACGGCTACACTACAGCTACAGTACAGCTACACTACAGCTACAGCACAGCCCTACACTACAGCTACAGTGCAGCTACAGTACAGCTACACTACAGCCACAGTACAGCTACACTACAGCTACATGGCAGCTACACTACAGCTACAGTACAGCTACAGCACAGCTACAGTACAGCACTACACTACAGCTACAGCACCACACTACAGCTACAGTACAGCTAAAATACAGCTACAGTACAGCTACACTACAGCTACATTACAGCTACAACACAGCTACACTACAGCTACTGTACAGCTACAATACAGCCAGAGTACAGCTACACTACAGCTACCCTACAGCTACAGGACAGCTACAGGACCGCTACAGGACAGCTACAGTACAGCTACACTACAGCTACAGCACAGCTACACTACAGCTACACTACAGCTACAGCACAGCTACACTACAGCTACAGCACAGCTCAGCACAGCTACATTACAGCTACAGCACAGCTACAGCACAGCTACAGCACAGCTACACTACAGCTACAGTGCTACACTACACTACAGCACAATACTACACTACAGCTACACTACAGTACTACACTACAGCTACAGTACAGTACTACACTACAGCTACAGTTGTACACTACCCTACAGCTACACTACAGTATTACACTACACTACAGCACTAGACCACAGCTACAGTACATGTATGTCCACTGTCAAACCTTAACCATAGAAACCACTGGACTGACCTTAACCCTAGAAACCACTGGACTGACCTTAACCCTAGAAACCACTGGACTGACCTTAACCCTAGAAACCACTGGACTGACCTTAACCCTAGAAACCACTGGACTGACCTTAACCCTAGAAACCACTGGACTGACCTTAACCCTAGAAACCACTGGACTGACCTTAACCCTAGAAACCACTGGACTGACCTTAACCCTAGAAACCACTGGACTGACCTTAACCATAGAAACCACTGGACTGACCTTAACCATAGAAACCACTGGACTGACCTTAACCCTAGAAACCACTGGACTGACCTTAAAACCCTAGAAACCACTGGACTGACCTTAACCCTAGAAACCACTGGACTGACCTTAACCATAGAAACCACTGGACTGACCTTAACCCTAGAAACCACTGGACTGACCTTAACCCTAGAAACCACTGGACTGACCTTAACCCTAGAAACCACTGGACTGACCTTAACCATAGAAACCACTGGACTGACCTTAAAACCCTAGAAACCACTGGACTGACCTTAAAACCCTAGAAACCACTGGACTGACCTTAACCATAGAAACCACTGGACTGACCTTAACCCTAGAAACCACTGGACTGACCTTAACCATAGAAACCACTGGACTGACCTTAACCCTAGAAACCACTGGACTGACCTTAACCCTAGAAACCACTGGACTGACCTTAACCCTAGAAACCACTGGACTGACCTTAACCCTAGAAACCACTGGACTGACCTTAACCCTAGAAACCACTGGACTGACCTTAACCATAGAAACCACTGGACTGACCTTAACCCTAGAAACCACTGGACTGACCTTAACCCTAACCCTAGAAACCACTGGACTGACCTTAACCCTAGAAACCACTGGACTGACCTTAACCCTAGAAACCACTGGACTGACCTTAACCATAGAAACCACTGGACTGACCTTAACCATAGAAACCACTGGACTGACCTTAACCCTAGAAACCACTGGACTGACCTTAACCCTAGAAACCACAGGACTGACCTTAACCCTAGAAACCTAGATCAGAGTGCACAGACAGAACTTCACATCTCCACACCCACATCCTACACTCTTCACATACACATGTTATATACTGCCCATCTTCCCTCATCACTACGGAAACAGAGCTGTTGCCAGGATACGGATAGAGTGCATCTGTTTCCTGTCTGATCAGTGGGAGGAAGAGAAGGATAGAAACTTTTTATATTTTCACCCATTTTGTCTCTGTCAGTGTGAACTTCCATGAACAGTGGTAGTGTGGTTGTGTAATTTCATTTCTATATTGCTAAAGAAGGTTGTTCGTGTTAAAAGTTGGACCGTCGGACCGCTATTCATCTATCTGTGAGCTGTTTACTGTCAGGTTTCCCAAACAAGAAAATAAATCAACTATTAATTATATTTTGGATCAGACAAAGATGGCTGTGTACTGCTGAAAGCATAGAGAGCACAGCATCGATCTGGGATGGTCTGGGACAATATGTTTTGTTGGTTTTCA
This sequence comes from Oncorhynchus gorbuscha, assembly GCF_021184085.1. Taxonomy (NCBI): domain Eukaryota; kingdom Metazoa; phylum Chordata; class Actinopteri; order Salmoniformes; family Salmonidae; genus Oncorhynchus; species Oncorhynchus gorbuscha. The sequence continues at coordinate 15,910,626 of NC_060185.1, forward strand.
GAAGAATTATGGAGGCCAGAATGAATCTTGACTTCCACTACTAAATGTCAATGAAATAACTTTGAGAAGATTAAGGTTATAGCGTCTCTCTGCCACAGTTAAACGTCTACAGTACTGTCTCTCTGCCACAGTTAAACGTCTACAGCACAGTCTCTCTGCCACAGTTAAACGCCTACAGTACCGTCTCTCTGCCACAGTTAAACGTCTACAGTACCGTCTCTCTGCCACAGTTAAACGTCACCTTACCGTCTCTCTGCCACAGTTAAATATCTACAGTACTGTCTCTCTGCCACAGTTAAACGTCTACAGCACCGTCTCTCTGCCACAGTTAAACGCCTACAGTACCGTCTCTCTGCCACAGTTAAACGTCTACAGTACCGTCTCTCTGCCACAGTTAAACGTCTTCAGCACCGTCTCTCTGCCACAGTTAAACGTCTACAGTACCGTCTCTCTGCCACAGTTAAACGTCTTCAGCACCGTCTCTCTGCCACAGTTAAACGTCTACAGTACTGTCTCTCTGCCACAGTTAAACGTCTACAGCACCGTCTCTCTGCCACAGTTAAACGCCTACAGTACCGTCTCTCTGCCACAGTTAAACGCCTACAGTACCGTCTCTCTGCCACAGTTAAACGTCTACAGTACTGTCTCTCTGCCACAGTTAAACGTCACCTTAACGTCTCTCTGCCACAGTTAAACATCTACAGTACCCTCTCTCTGCCACAGTTAAACATTCACCGCACTGTCTCTCTGCCACAGTTAAACATCTACAGTACCGTCTCTCTGCCACAGTTAAACATCCACCGTACTGTCTCTCTGCCACAGTTAAACATCTACAGTACCCTCTCTCTGCCACAGTTACACTTCTACAGTACCGTCTCTCTGCCACAGTTGAACGTCAACAGTACCGTCTCTCTGCCACAGTTAAATGTCTACAGTACTCTCTCTCTGCCACAGTTAAATGTCTACAGTACTCTCTCTCTGCCACAGTTAAACGTCTACAGTACTCTCTCTCTGCCACAGTTAAACATCCACCGTACTGTCTCTCTGCCACAGTTAAACATCTACAGTACCCTCTCTCTGCCACAGTTAAATGTCTACAGTACCGTCTCTCTGCCACAGTTGAACGTCTACAGTACTGTCTCTCTGCCACAGTTAAACGTCACCTTACCGTCTCTCTGCCACAGTTGAACATCTACAGTACAGTTCCTCATAAATAAATATTAAAGCACCCAGCCTGACAGACATGTAAAGTACACTCTGTTCAATATGTTAGCCTCCAACACTCTACTCAGCAAATTGGATGCAGTCTATCACAGTGCCATCCGTTTTGTCACCAAAGCCCCATATACCACCCACCACTGCGACCTGTATGCTCTCGTTGGCTGGCCCTCGCTTCATATTCGTCGCCAAACCCACTGGCTCCAGGTCATCTATAAGTCTTTGCTAGGTAAAGCCCTGCCTTATCTCAGCTCACTGGTCACCATAGCAGCACCCACAGCTGTAGCTGTAGCACGTGCTCCAGCAGGTATATTTCACTGGTCACCATAGCAGCACCCACAGCTGTAGCTGTAGCACGTGCTCCAGCAGGTATATTTCACTGGTCACCATAGCAGCACCCACAGCTGTAGCTGTAGCACGTGCTCCAGCAGGTATATTTCACTGGTCACCATAGCAGCACCCACAGCTGTAGCTGTAGCACGTGCTCCAGCAGGTATATTTCACTGGTCACCATAGCAGCACCCACAGCTGTAGCTGTAGCACGTGCTCCAGCAGGTATATTTCACTGGTCACCCCCAAAGCCAACTCCACCGCCTTTCCTTCCAGTTCTCTGCTGCCAAAGACTGGAACAAATTGCAAAAATCCCTGAAGCTGGAGACATATCTCCCTCTCTAACTTTAAGCATCAGCTGTCAGAGCAGCTTACCGATCACTGTACATGTACATAGCCCATCTGTAAATGGCCCACCCAACTACCTCATCCCCATATTGTTCTTTATTTTTTGCTCCTTTGCACTTCAGTATCTCTACTTACATATTCATCTTCTGCTCATCCATCACTCCAGTGTTTAATTGCTAAATTGTAAATATTTCGCCACTATGGCCTATTTATTGCCTTACCTCCGTAATCTTACTTTATTTGCACGCACTGCATATATACTTTTCTATTGTGTTATTGACTGTACATTTGTTTATCCCATGTGTAACTCTGTGTTGTTTGTTGCACTGCTTTATCTTGGCCAGGTCGCAATTGTAAATGAGAACTTGTTCTCAACTAGCCAACCTGGTTAAATAAAGGTGAACAAAAATGTGCTCAACTGATATTTAATATTTATATAGTTAACATTTATTAGATGTTTTATAAGTTAAAGTAGTTAATCTGGGGGAAGAGAGTCAACTAATGTTAAAAAGACTGTTTTTCTACTACACCAGTTAACAGCCTGACAACCAGCTAGAGGAGGAGAGGACAGACGAGGGGAAGGGGACACACCAGTTAACAGCCTTACAACCAGCTAGAGGAGGAGAGGACAGATGAGGGGAAGGGGACACCAGTTAACAGCCTGACAACCAGCTAGAGGAGGAGAGGACAGACGAGGGGAAGGGGACACACCAGTTAACAGCCTGACAACCAGCTAGAGGAGGAGAGGACAGACGAGGGGAAGGGGACACACCAGTTAACAGCCTGACAACCAACTAGAGGAGGAGAGGACAGACGAGGGGAAGAGGACACACACACCAGTTAACAGCCTGACAACCAGCTAGAGGAGGAGAGGACAGACGAGGGGAAGGGGACACCAGTTAACAGCCTGACAACCAGCTAGAGGAGGAGAGGACAGACGAGGGGAAGGGGACACCAGTTAACAGCCTTACAACCAGCTAGAGGAGGAGAGGACAGACGAGGGGAAGGGGGGGACACCAGTTAACAGCCTTACAACCAGCTAGAGGAGGAGAGGACAGACGAGGGGAAGGGGACACCAGTTAACAGCCTGACAACCAGCTAGAGGAGGAGAGGACACACCAGTTAACAGCCTTACAACCAGCTAGAGGAGGAGAGGACAGATGAGGGGAAGGGGACATCAGTTAACAGCCTTACAAACAGCTAGAGGAGGAGAGGACAGACGAGGGGAAGGGGACACACCAGTTAAGAGCCTTACAACCAGCTAGAGGAGGAGAGGACAGATGAGGGGAAGGGGACATCAGTTAACAGCCTTACAAACAGCTAGAGGAGGAGAGGACAGACGAGGGGAAGGGGACACACCAGTTAAGAGCCTTACAACCAGCTAGAGGAGGAGAGGACAGACGAGGGGAAGAGGACACACCAGTTAACAGCCTTACAACCAGCTAGAGGAGGAGAGGACAGATGAGGGGAAGGGGACACCAGTTAACAGCCTGACAACCAGCTAGAGGAGGAGAGGACAGACGATGGGAAGAGGGGGGACACCAGTTAACAGCCTGACAACCAGCTAGAGGAGGAGAGGACAGACGAGGGGAAGGGGACACATGAGTTAACAGCCTTACAACCAGCTAGAGGAGGAGAGGACAGACGAGGGGAAGGGGGGGACACCAGTTAACACCTTTACAACCAGCTAGAGGAGGAGAGGACAGACAAGGGGAAGGGGGGACACCAGTTAACAGCCTTACAACCAGCTAGAGGAGGAGAGGACAGACGAGGGGAAGGGGACACACGAGTTAATTAACAGCCTTACAACCAGCTAGAGGAGGAGAGGACAGACGAGGGAAGGGGACACCAGTTAACAACCTTACAACCAGCTAGAGGAGGAGAGGACAGACGAGGGGAAGGGGACACACGAGTTAATTAACAGCCTTACAACCAGCTAGAGGAGGAGAGGACAGACGAGGGGAAGGGGGACACCAGTTAACACTTTTACAACCAGCTAGAGGAGGAGAGGACAGACGAGGGGAAGGGGGGGGACATCAGTTAACACTTTTACAACCAGCTAGAGGAGGAGAGGACAGACGAGGGGAAGGGGGGATACCAGTTAACAGCCTTACAACCAGCTAGAGGAGGAGAGGACAGACGAGGGGAAGGGGGACACCAGTTAACAGCCTTACAACCAGCTAGAGGAGGAGAGGACAGACGAGGGGAAGGGGGGGGACACCAGTTAACAGCCTTACAACCAGCTAGAGGAGGAGAGGACAGACGAGAGGAAGGGGGGGAGACCAGTTAACAACCTTACAACCAGCTAGAGGAGGAGAGGACAGACGAGGGGAAGGGGACACCAGTTAACAGCCTTACAACCAGCTAGAGGAGGAGAGGACAGACGAGGGGAAGGGGGGACACACCAGTTAACAGCCTTACAACCAGCTAGAGGAGGAGAGGACAGACGAGGGGAAGGGGACACCAGTTTACAGCCTGACAACCAGCTAGAGGAGGAGAGGACACACCAGTTAACAGCATTACAACCAGCTAGAGGAGGAGAGGACGGACGAGGGGAAGGGGACACACCAGTTAACAGCCTTACAACCAGCTAGAGGAGGAGAGGACAGATGAGGGGAAGGGGACATCAGTTAACAGCCTTACAAACAGCTAGAGGAGGAGAGGACAGACGAGGGGAAGGGGACACACCAGTTAAGAGCCTTACAACCAGCTAGAGGAGGAGAGGACAGACGAGGGGAAGAGGACACACCAGTTAACAGCCTTACAACCAGCTAGAGGAGGAGAGGACAGATGAGGGGAAGGGGACACCAGTTAACAGCCTGACAACCAGCTAGAGGAGGAGAGGACAGACGATGGGAAGAGGGGGGACACCAGTTAACAGCCTGACAACCAGCTAGAGGAGGAGAGGACAGACGAGGGGAAGGGGGGACACCAGTTAACACCTTTACAACCAGCTAGAGGAGGAGAGGACAGACAAGGGGAAGGGGGGGGACACCAGTTAACAGCCTTACAACCAGCTAGAGGAGGAGAGGACAGACGAGGGGAAGGGGACACACGAGTTAATTAACAGCCTTACAACCAGCTAGAGGAGGAGAGGACAGACGAGGGGAAGGGGACACCAGTTAACAACCTTACAACCAGCTAGAGGAGGAGAGGACAGACGAGGGGAAGGGGACACACGAGTTAATTAACAGCCTTACAACCAGCTAGAGGAGGAGAGGACAGACGAGGGGAAGGGGGGACACCAGTTAGCACTTTTACAACCAGCTAGAGGAGGAGAGGACAGACGAGGGGAAGGGGGGACACCAGTTAACACTTTTACAACCAGCTAGATGAGGAGAGGACAGACGAGGGGAAGGGGGGATACCAGTTAACAGCCTTACAACCAGCTAGAGGAGGAGAGGACAGACGAGGGGAAGGGGGACACCAGTTAACAGCCTTACAACCAGCTAGGGGAGGAGAGGACAGACGAGGGGAAGGGGGGGGGACACCAGTTAACAGCCTGACAACCAGCTAGGGGAGGAGAGGACAGACGAGGGGAAGGGGACACCAGTTAACAGCCTGACAACCAGCTAGAGGAGGAGAGGACAGACGAGGGGAAGAGGGGGGACACCAGTTAACAGCCTGACAACCAGCTAGAGGAGGAGAGGACAGACGAGGGGAAGGGGACACCAGTTAACAGCCTGAAAACCAGCTAGAGGAGGAGAGGACACACCAGTTAACAGCCTTACAACCAGCTAGAGGAGGAGAGGACAGACGAGGGGAAGGGGACACACCAGTTAACAGCCTTACAACCAGCTAGAGGAGGAGAGGACAGATGAGGGGAAGGGGACATCAGTTAACAGCCTTACAAACAGCTAGAGGAGGATAGGACAGACGAGGGGAAGGGGACACACCAGTTAAGAGCCTTACAACCAGCTAGAGGAGGAGAGGACAGACGAGGGGAAGAGGACACACCAGTTAACAGCCTTACAACCAGCTAGAGGAGGAGAGGACAGATGAGGGGAAGGGGACACCAGTTAACAGCCTGACAACCAGCTAGAGGAGGAGAGGACAGACGAGGGGAAGGGGACACACCAGTTAACAGCCTTACAACCAGCTAGAGGAGGAGTGGACAGACGAGGGGAAGAGGGGGGGGGACACCAGTTAACAGCCTTACAACCAGCTAGAGGAGGAGAGGACAGATGAGGGGAAGGGGACACCAGTTAACAGCCTGACAACCAGCTAGAGGAGGAGAGGACAGACGAGGGGAAGAGGACACACCAGTTAACAGCCTGACAACCAGCTAGAGGAGGAGTGGACAGACGAGGGGAAGAGGGGGGACACCAGTTAACAGCCTGACAACCAGCTAGAGGAGGAGAGGACAGACGAGGGGAAGGGGACACACGAGTTAACAGCCTTACAACCAGCTAGAGGAGGAGAGGACAGACGAGGGGAAGGGGGGGGGACACCAGTTAACAGCCTTACAACCAGCTAGAGGAGGAGAGGACAGACGAGGGGAAGGGGACACACGAGTTAATTAACAGCCTTACAACCAGCTAGAGGAGGAGAGGACAGACGAGGGGAAGGGGACACCAGTTAACAACCTTACAACCAGCTAGAGGAGGAGAGGACAGACGAGGGGAAGGGGACACACGAGTTAATTAACAGCCTTACAACCAGCTAGAGGAGGAGAGGACAGACGAGGGGAAGGGGGGACACCAGTTAACACTTTTACAACCAGCTAGAGGAGGAGAGGACAGACGAGGGGAAGGGGGGGGGACATCAGTTAACACTTTTACAACCAGCTAGAGGAGGAGAGGACAGACGAGGGGAAGGGGGGGGATACCAGTTAACAGCCTTACAACCAGCTAGAGGAGGAGAGGACAGACGAGGGGAAGGGGACACACCAGTTAACAGCCTTACAACCAGCTAGAGGAGGAGAGGACAGATGAGGGGAAGGGGACATCAGTTAACAGCCTTACAAACAGCTAGAGGAGGAGAGGACAGACGAGGGGAAGGGGACACACCAGTTAAGAGCCTTACAACCAGCTAGAGGAGGAGAGGACAGACGAGGGGAAGAGGACACACCAGTTAACCGCCTTACAACCAGCTAGAGGAGGAGAGGACAGATAAGGGGAAGGGGACACCAGTTAACAGCCTGACAACCAGCTAGAGGAGGAGAGGATAGACGAGGGGAAGAGGACACACCAGTTAACAGCCTGACAACCAGCTAGAGGAGGAGAGGACAGACGAGGGGAAGAGGGGGGGGACACCAGTTAACAGCCTTACAACCAGCTAGAGGAGGAGAGGACAGATGAGGGGAAGGGGACACCAGTTAACAGCCTGACAACCAGCTAGAGGAGGAGAGGACAGACGAGGGGAAGAGGACACCAGTTAACAGCCTGACAACCAGCTAGAGGAGGAGAGGACAGACGAGGGGAAGGGGACACACGAGTTAACAGCCTGACAACCAGCTATAGGAGGAGAGGACAGACGAGGGGAAGAGGGGGGACACCAGTTAACAGCCTGACAACCAGCTAGAGGAGGAGAGGACAGACGAGGGGAAGGGGACACCAGTTAACAGCCTGACAACCAGCTAGAGGAGGAGAGGACAGACGAGGGGAAGGGGACACCAGTTAACAGCCTGACAACCAGCTAGAGGAGGAGAGGACAGACGAGGGGAAGGGGACACACGAGTTAACAGCCTTACAACCAGCTAGAGGAGGAGAGGACAGACGAGGGGAAGAGGGGGACACCAGTTAACACCTTTACAACCAGCTAGAGGAGGAGAGGACAGACGAGGGGAAGGGGGGGGACACCAGTTAACAGCCTTACAACCAGCTAGAGGAGGAGAGGACAGACGAGGGGAAGGGGACACACGAGTTAATTAACAGCCTTACAACCAGCTAGAGGAGGAGAGGACAGACGAGGGGAAGGGGACACCAGTTAACAACCTTACAACCAGCTAGAGGAGGAGAGGACAGACGAGGGGAAGGGGACACACGAGTTAATTAACAGCCTTACAACCAGCTAGAGGAGGAGAGGACAGACGAGGGGAAGGGGGGACACCAGTTAACACTTTTACAACCAGCTAGAGGAGGAGAGGACAGACGAGGGGAAGGGGGGGACACCAGTTAACACTTTTACAACCAGCTAGAGGAGGAGAGGACAGACGAGGGGAAGGGGACACCAGTTAACAGCCTGACAACCAGCTAGAGGAGGAGAGGACAGACGAGGGGAAGGGGACACACGAGTTAACAGCCTTACAACCAGCTAGAGGAGGAGAGGACAGACGAGGGGAAGGGGGGGACACCAGTTAACACCTTTACAACCAGCTAGAGGAGGAGAGGACAGACGAGGGGAAGGGGACACCAGTTAACAGCCTTACAACCAGCTAGAGGAGGAGAGGACAGACGAGGGGAAGGGGGGGGACACCAGTTAACAGCCTTACAACCAGCTAGAGGAGGAGAGGACAGACGAGGGGAAGGGGACACACCAGTTAACAGCCTTACAACCAGCTAGAGGAGGAGAGGACAGACGAGGGGAAGGGGGGACACCAGTTAACAACCTTACAACCAGCTAGAGGAGGAGAGGACAGACGAGGGGAAGGGGGACACACCAGTTAACACCTTTACAACCAGCTAGAGGAGGAGAGGACAGACGAGAGGAAGGGGACACCAGTTAACAGCCTTACAACCAGCTAGAGGAGGAGAGGACAGACGAGGGGAAGGGGGGGGACACCAGTTAACAGCCTTACAACCAGCTAGAGGAGGAGAGGACAGACGAGGGGAAGGGGACACACCAGTTAACAGCCTTACAACCAGCTGGAGGAGGAGAGGACAGACGAGGGGAAGGGGGGACACCAGTTAACAACCTTACAACCAGCTAGAGGAGGAGAGGACAGACGAGGGGAAGGGGGGGGCTAACAGCCTTACAACCAGCTAGAGGAGGAGAGGACAGACGAGGGGAAGGGGACACACCAGTTAACAGCCTTACAACCAGCTAGAGGAGGAGAGGACAGACGAGGGGAAGGGGACACACCAGTTAACAGCCTTACAACCAGCTAGAGGAGGAGAGGACAGACGAGGGGAAGGGGGGGACACACCAGTTAACAGCCTTACAACCAGCTAGAGGAGGAGAGGACAGACGAGGGGAAGGGGGGGGGACACCAGTTAACAGCCTTACAGCCAGCTAGAGGAGGAGAGGACAGACGAGGGGAAGGGGACACACCAGTTAACAGCCTTACAACCAGCTAGAGGAAGAGAGGACAGACGAGGGGAAGGGGACACCAGTTAACAACCTTACAACCAGCTAGAGGAGGAGAGGACAGACGAGGGGAAGGGGGGGGACACCAGTTAACAGCCTTACAACCACTGGTTCATTACAGAGAAGGATAGAACACTCAGCATCAATATCAAAACACACATTATGCGCTATATATTATACTCTATATATAATACGCTATATATATAATACTCTATATATTATACTCTATATATAATACACTATATATAATACTCTATATATTATACTCTATATATAATACACTATATATAATACTCTATGTATTATACTCTATATATAATACACTATATATTATACTCTATATATAATACACTATATATAATACACTATATATAATACGCTATATATTATAGGCTATATATTATGCGCTATATATTATACTCTATATATTATACTCTATATTACACGCTATATGTTACACGCTATATAATATACTCTATATATTATTATGGTTGGGGCGGCAGGGTGGCCTAGTGGTTAGAGTGTTGTACTGGTAACCGAAAGGTTGCAAGTTCAAACCCCCGAGCTGACAAGGTACAAATCTGTCGTTCTGCCCCTGAACAGGCAGTTAACCCACTGTTCCCAGGCCGTCTTTTAAAATAAGAATTTATTCTTAACTGACTTGCCTATTAAAATAAAGGTAAAAAAAAAAAAAAAAACTAACTACATATATATATATATATATATATATATATATATATATATATATATATATATATATATATATATATATATATATATATTTATATACCCCAAATATTATATATCTTCTTATATTTTCTTATCTTCTTATATTTCCCTGTTCTCCTCTCCCCCCATCCCTTACCCTCCTTTCCCTCCCTGTCATGTTCACTGTCTTCGAGCTCCCTGTCATAGATGAGCCAAGGCGCAATGTGCATGTAGTTCCACATCTTTAATAGGAGTGAAACCTTCACAAAAATAAACGGTAAACAGAAACCGAACATGACGCAACCTTACAACACACAAACACTCACAGAAAATAAATAGTTACCCACAACATTAGGTTTACCCACAACATTAGGTTTACCCACAACATTAGGTTTACCCACAACATTAGGTTTGCCCACAACATTGGGTTTACCCACAACATTGGGTTTACCCACAACATTAGGGTGGGAGAAAAGGCTGCCTAAGTATGATCCCCAATCAGAGACAATGATAGACAGCTGCCTCTGATTGGGAACCACACTCAAACAAAGAATTAGAAAACATAGAATGCCCACCCAAATCACACCCTGACCTAACCAAATAGAGAAATAAAACGTCTCTCTAAGCTCAGGGCGTGACTCTCCCACTCTCTGCTCATCCACCCCTCTCTGTCACTCAAACTAACAGGTATGAAATCGCATGAACGAACGCACACACACACACACACACACACACACACACACACACACACACACACACACACACACACACACACACACACACACACACACACACACACACACACACACACACACACACACACACACACACACACACACACACACACACACACACACACACCTAATGTACCACAATGTGACTTCCCCTCCATCCCCCACACTCTGTCTCTCCCCCTCCTTCCCTTAGTACTAACAACATTCCGGAAGCTGAACTTGCCCCTTGAACAATTCTTTAGTATATTTGCATGTCTGCATCTGATAAACATGCTCCTATGAAGAGATGAAGAATAAAAGATTGAGCCAAGCCATAGTTCACACCTTGCTGAGTTCATTCAGCTTAGGGACAGAGCTTGATCTGAAGCCAGACACACTGGTAGCTCTACTGACTGGCTCACATTCAGACAACGTAGAAACATATGTACTGCTTCCATAAAAAGTCAAAGTTATTTAATTAATTGCATTTTGGAGTTTTGGAAGGCAATTCAATCGCTAAAAAGAAGCAGCCACGCCTCTGTCCAATGAGGTTCTATTGAATTCCAATACAATAACAGACAAAACTGAAATAATCGGAGCCTAAAACCAAACTTTTATTGCAGCAGACCATTTATCTGAAAGGCGAAATGGTAGCAATAAGGACAACTCAGAAAAGACTGTTCATGACACAAGCTCATCTCTGTTCAATCACAGACTTACCTGCTACTGTACATGTGGACCCATTGTTGTCTCTTAAGGCAAGTCACCAAAAGGGAAGTTCTGTACTCTCTTAGTTATTGATGTTAAAAAGTCCACTGGGGCACAAATGCTTGAGCCGTGCCTTTGACGGCATGCTGCACCTCTGATTGTGGAGCCCTTGAAAAGATTTGATACGTCTATCCATTCTCTTGGGTGTTTTGTCTCGGGTATGGAAGGCCACCGTTGTGCTCCTGCTCTACAAAGGTGGTGATCCCTGCCATCTTATACGTAGAGTATAATATATAGAGTATAATATATAGAGTATACTATAAAGAGTATAGAATACATAATTTAATAAATAGAGTATAATATATAGAGTATAATATATAGAGTATAATATATAGAGTATAATATATAGAGCATAATATATAGAGCATAATATTTAGAGTATAATATATAGAGCATAATATATAGAGTATAATATATAGAGCATAATATATAGAGCATAGTATAAAGAGTATAGAATACATATTATAATAAATAGAGTATGATATGTGTAGAGTATAATATATAGAGTATACTATAAAGAGTATAGAATACATAGTTTAATAAATAGAGTATACTATATAGAGTATAATATATAGAGTATAATATATAGAGCATAATATATAGAGTATAATATATAGAGCATAATATATAGAGCATAGTATAAAGAGTATAGAATACATATTATAATAAATAGAGTATGACATGTATAGAGTATAATATATAGAGTATACTATAAAGAGTATAGAATACATAGTTTAATAAATAGAGTATAATATATAGATTCAAATATATAGAGCATAGTATACAGAGTATAATATACAGAGAATAATATATAGAGTGTATTATATAGAGTATAATATATAGAGTATACTATAAAGAGTATAGAATACATAGTTTAATAAATAGAGTATAATATATAAAGTCAAATATATAGAGCATAATATATAGAGCATAGTATACAGAGTATAATATACAGAGAATAATATATAGAGTATACTATAAAGAGTATAATATATAGAGTATACTATAAACAGTATAGAATACATAGTATAATAAATATAGTATAATATATAGAGTACAATATATAGAGTACAATAGAGTACAGTATATAGAGTATATTATATTGAGTATAATATATAGAGAATAATATCTAGAGTATAGTATATATAGTATACTATGTAGAGTATAGTATATAGAGTATAATATATAGAGTATAGTATATAGAGTACAATATATAGAGTATACAATAAAGTGTGTAGAATACGTAGTATCATAAATAGAGTATAATATATAGAGTACACTATATAGAGTACAATATAGTACAGTATATATAGTATATTCTATTGAGTATAATATATAGAATAGTATATAGAATATAGTATATAGAGTATAATATATAGAGTGTACTATATAGAGTATAATATATAGAGTATACTATAAAGAGTATAGAATACATAGTATAATAAATAGAGTATAATATATAGAGTCAATATATAGAGTAAAATCGAGTACTATATATAGAGTATATTATATTGAGTATAATATATAGAGAATAATAGATAGAGTATAGTATATATAGTATACTATGTAGAGTATACAATAAAGAGTATAGAATACACAGTATCATAAATAGAGTATACTATATAGAGTACAATAGAGTACAGTATACATAGTATATTATATTGAGTATAATACATAGAGTATAGTATATATAGTATAATATGTAGAGTATAGTATATAGAGTATAACATGCGGAGTATAGTATATGTGTATAGTATATATCATACAAGAAATAGAGTATAGTATGTGGAGTATAATACATAGATAATAATATATAGATTATAATATATACCGTATGATATATAGAGTATATAATATTGAGTATAATATATAGAGAATAGTATTTAGAAGATAGTATATAGTATAATATATAGAGTGTACTATATAGAGTACAATATATAGGGAATAGTACATAGAGTACAATATATAGAGTATAGCACATAGAGTATAATATGCAGAGTATAGTATACCTAGTATAGTATATAGAGTGTAATGCACAGAGTATAGTATGTAGAGTACAATATATAGAGTACAATATCTAAAGTAAAATATCAATAGAACAGTATATCGAGGATATTAAATTGAGTATAATATATAGAGTATAATACATAGAAGATAGTATATAGAGAATAATATATAGAAGTATACTATTTAGAGTATAGTGTATAGAGTCGGGTATATAGAGTATAATACATATAGTATATTAAATAAAGTATAGTAAATAGAGGATAGTATATAGAGTATAATATTTGGAGTATAGTATATAGAGTATAGCATACAGAGTATAGTATATGTGTATAGTATATATCATACAATATATAGAGTATAGTATATAGAGTATAATACATAGAGAATAATATATAGATTATAGTATATACCGTACAATATATATAGTGTATATTATATAGAGTATAATATATCGAGTATAGTATATAGAGTATAATATATAGAGTATAGTATATAGAGTAAAATATATAGAGTATAGTATATAGAGTATAATATATAGAATATAGAGTATAGTATATGGAGTGTAGTATATAGAGTACACTATATAGCGTACAATATATAGAGTACGATAGAGTACAGTATACAGAGTGTATTATATTGAGTATAATATATATATAGTATAGTATATAGAGTATAATGTATAGAGTATAGTATATAGAGTACAATATCTAGAGTATTGAGTATAATATATAGAGAATAGTATATAGAAGATAGTATATAGAGTATAATATATATAGTATGTTAAATAGAGTATAGTAAGTATAGTATTGAATATAGAGTATAATATATAGAATATAATATATAGAGTAAAATATATAGAGTATAGTATATAGAGTATAATATATAGGGTGTAATATACAGAGTATCGAGTATAGTACATAGAGTATAATATATATAATATAGTATATAGAGTATAGTATATAGAGTGTAGTGTATAGAGTACAATATATTGCGTACAATATATAGAGTACAATAGAGTACAGTATACAGAGAATATTATATTGAGTATAATATATAGAGTATAGTATATAGAGTATAATACGTAGAGAATTGTATATAGAGTATAATATATAGATTATAGTATATATACTATGGTGCATAGAGTACAATATATAGATAGATAGTATATAGCGTATACTATTTACAGTATAGTGTATATAGTCAAGTATAAATAGTATAATATATATATAGCATATTAAGTAGAGTATAGTAAGTATAGTATAGTATACAGAGTATAATATTTGGAGTATAGTATATATAGCATAGTATACTGAGTATCATATATACGTATAGTATATATCGCAAAATAGATAGAGTATAGTATATGTAGTATAATACATAGAGTATAATATATAGATTATAGTATATAAATTATAATATATATAGTGTAGTATATAGAGTATGGTATATAGAGTATAATATATAGAGTATAGAGTGTGGAATATAGCATATAGTATATATCATATAGTATATAGAGTTTAATATATAGAGTACAGTATAAAGAGTATAATATATAGAGTATAGGGTATGGAATATAGTATATAGCATATAGTATATAGAGTTTAATATATAGAGTATAGTATATATAGTATAATATATAGAGTATAGGGTTTCTAGCCATCCTCCCCTGCACGCGATCCACCTGTTGGATCCTTCGGTGTCTGTGTGTCAGCATGTGGTTGTCATAGAAACGTTGGAGGAGACAGAATGCTTCTATTGCTCCGCAAAACTCTCTTCTGTCGCCTAGGGAACTGCACAGAAATTGCAGGATTGAGAGAGAGAGAGAGAGAGAGAGAGAGAGAGAGAGAGAGAGAGAGAGAGAGAGAGAGAGAGAGAGAGAGAGAGAGAGAGAGAGAGAGAGAGGAGAGAATGGATGAGAGAGAGAGAGAGAGAGAGAGAGAGACAGAGATTTATTGGATGGAGGAATGGATGATAAACGTGAAAGGCTACGTAGATTACAGTATAATGTGCTCTATAGGTAATCATGGAGGGGTAGGTAATCATGGAGGGGTAGGTAATCATGGAGGGGTAGGTAATCATGGAGGGGTAGGTAGTCATGGAGGGGTAGGTAATCATGGAGGGGTAGGTAGTCATGGAGGGGTATGTAATCATGGAGGGGTAGGTAATCATGGAGGGGTAGGTAATCATGGAGGGGTATGTAATCATGGAGGGGTAGGTAATCATGGAGGGGTATGTAATCATGGAGGGGTAGGTAATCATGGAGGGGTATGTAATCATGGAGGGGTAGGTAATCATGGAGGGGTATGTAATCATGGAGGGGTAGGTAGTCATGGAGGGTAGGTAGTCATGGAGGGGTAGGTAGTCATGGAGGGGTATGTAATCATGGAGGGGTAGGTAGTCATGGAGGGGTATGTAATCATGGAGGGGTAGGTAATCATGGAGGGGTATGTAATCATGGAGGGGTAGGTAGTCATGGAGGGGTAGGTAATCATGGAGGGGTAGGTAGTCATGGAGGGGTATGTAATCATGGAGGGGTAGGTAATCATGGAGGGGTATGTAATCATGGGGTAGGTAATCATGGAGGGAATGTAATCATGGAGGGGTAGGTAATCATGGAGGGGTATGTAATCATGGAGGGGTAGGTAATCATGGAGGGGTATGTAATCATGGAGGGGTAGGTAGTCATGGAGGGGTAGGTAATCATGGAGGGGTAGGTAGTCATGGAGGGGTATGTAATCATGGAGGGGTAGGTAGTCATGGAGGGGTATGTAATCATGGAGGGGTAGGTAATCATGGAGGGGTATGTAATCATGGAGGGGTAGGTAGTCATGGAGGGGTAGGTAATCATGGAGGGGTAGGTAGTCATGGAGGGGTATGTAATCATGGAGGGGTAGGTAATCATGGAGGGGTAGGTAATCATGGAGGGGTAGGTAGTCATGGAGGGGTAGGTAATCATGGAGGGGTATGTAATCATGGAGGGGTATGTAGTCATGGAGGGGTAGGTAGTCATGGAGGGGTAGGTAGTCATGGAGGGGTATGTAATCATGGAGGGGTATGTAGTCATGGAGGGGTAGGTAGTCATGGAGGGGTAGGTAATCATGGAGGGGTATGTAATCATGGAGGGGTATGTAATCATGGAGGGGTATGTAGTCATGGAGGGGTAGGTAGTCATGGAGGGGTAGGTAGTCATGGAGGGGTAGGTAGTCATGGAGGGGTAGGTAGTCATGGAGGGGTAGGTAATCATGGAGGGGTATGTAATCATGGAGGGGTAGGTAATCATGGAGGGGTATGTAATCATGGAGGGGTATGTAGTCATGGAGGGGTAGGTAGTCATGGAGGGGTAGGTAGTCATGGAGGGGTAGGTAGTCATGGAGGGGTAGGTAGTCATGGAGGGGTAGGTAATCATGGAGGGGTAGGTAATCATGGAGGGGTATGTAATCTTGGAGGGGTATGTAGTCATGGAGGGGTAGGTAGTCATGGAGGGGTATGTAATCATGGAGGGGTAGGTAGTCATGGAGGGGTAGGTAGTCATGGAGGGGTAGGTAATCATGGAGGGGTAGGTAGTCATGGAGGGGTAGGTAGTAATGGAGGGGTAGGTAGTCATGGAGGGGTAGGCAGTCATGGAGGGGTAGGTAATCATGGAGGGGTAGGTAGTCATGGAGGGGTAGGTAGTCATGGAGGGGTAGGTAATCATGGAGGGGTAGGTAGTCATGGAGGGGTAGGTAGTCATGGAGGGGTAGGTAATCATGGAGGGGTAGGTAGTCATGGAGGGGTAGGTGTGTTGCTGTGCAAGCGATAATATTGAAATGGAAGGAGTATCAGACCACTGCAAATCTACCAAGACCTGGCCGTCCCTCTAAACTTTCAGCTCATACAAGGAGAAGACTGATCAGAGATGCAGCCAAGAGGCCCATGATCACTCTGGATGAACTGCAGAGATCTACAGCTGAGGTGGGAGACTCTGTCCATAGGACAACAATCAGTCGTATATTGCACAAATCTGGCCTTTATGGAAGAGTGGCAAGAAGAAAGCCATTTCTTAAAGATATCCATAAAAAGTGTTGTTTAAAGTTTGCCACAAGCCACCTGGGAGACACACCAAACATGTGGAAGAAGGTGCTCTGGTCAGATGAAACCAAAATTGAACTTTTTTGGCAACAATGCAAAATGTTATGTTTGCGTAAAAGCAACACAGCTCATCAACCTGAACACACCATCCCCACTGTCAAACATGGTGGTGGCAGCATCATGGTTTGGGCCTGTTTTTCTTCAGCAGGGACAGGGAAGATGGTTAAAATTGATGGGAGGATGGATGGAGCCAAATACAGGACCATTCTGGAAGAAAACCTGATGGAGTCTGCAAAAGACCTGAGACTGGGACGGAGATTTTTCTTCCAACAAGACAATGATCCAAAACATAAAGCAAAATCTACAATGGAATGGTTCAAAAATGAACATATCCAGGTGTTAGAATGGCCAAGTCAAAGTCCAGACCTGAATCCAATCGACAATCTGTGGAAAGAACTGAAAACTGCTGTTCACAAATGCTCTCCATCCAACCTCACTGAGCTCAAGCTGTTTTGCAAGGAGGAATGGGAAAAAAATGTCAGTCTCTCGATGTGCAAAACTGATAGAGACATACCCCAAGCGACTTACAGCTGTAATCGCTGCAAAAGGTGGCGCTACAAAGTATTAACTTAAGGGGGCTGAATAATTTTGCACGGCCAATTTTTCAGTTTTTGATTTGTTAAAAAAGTTTGAAATGATTGTGTCCCACTTGTTGTAGATTCTTCACAAAATAATACAGTTTTATATCTTTATGTTTGAAGCCTGAAATGTGGCAAAAGGTCGCAAAGTTCAAGGGGGCCGAATACTTTCGCAAGGCACTGTAAATGGGGTGGAAGGGAGGTATGGGATCGAGAAGATACGTCAATTTCTGAAGTTGACAAAAGGGAAGAAATATATGCAGGATTACAATGTAACTGATTTTTTCCCTGAACGTGAATTGTTTATTGAATCAGCAAAGTTTCTGATGTCAAAAATTACAGGGGGAAGTTTGAAAAGCCCTGAAATTGCTAGACTCAAGAAAGTGGTCACGAGAGTGATAAGTGATGTAAATTCTAAAGAAAATAAAAGAGTTCAGTTGCAGTTTTAACTCTGTAAAGAGATGTGGTGGCTGTATCTTCCTCTGTATATTTTTTTCATCCATGAGCAGTTTTAAGATTTCTTCTTTAAACGTAAAAATATGTTAAAAAAAGAGCCATGGTGTATGAGTTAATTAGGGGAAAGGGAAGTGACATAAATTTTCTACAAGAAACGCATAGTAATTTGGAAAATGAAGTTATGTGGCAACAGGAGTGGGGGGGGGGGGCAGTGGTGTGTAGTCATAAAAACTCAAAAAGTGGGGGTGTGGTTATCTTGTTCTCAAAAGGGTTTTTGCCTTTGTCACATGAGGTTGAAGAGGTAGTTGAGGGGAGGTTATTAAAAGTTAGAGCAAGGTATGAAAACATCACTATTTGTCTGATAAATGTATATGCCCCAGTGGTGACAGTTGAGAGGGTATGTTTTATAGAGACATTATCAAATACCATTGAGAAATGTAACAAAGAAGATTATTTATTTATTGCTGGGGATTTTAACTGCACAGTTAGTGATTAAGATAGAAATCACCAAGAACCTCATATAGCCTCAAGGACTTTTTAAAAATGCCTCATTGTAACAAATGAATTGGGTGATATTTGGCGGAGTCAACATGGAGGAACAAGGCAGTACACCTGGGCACATGTGAGAGAGAACATCATCTCTATGGCCAGGTTAGATAGGTTTTATGTTTTTGAGCATCAATCTCAGGTCTGTAAATCAAGTGTGATAACCCCAGTGGGATTTTCTGATCATTGTTTAATAACAGAGGTGGTGTTCATTAACCATGTAAAACCCAAAAGCGCATACTGGCATTTTAATATAACTTTATTGAGTGATGCTCACTTCAGGAACTGTTTCAGTTTTTTCTGGGAGAGGTGGAGGTCTCAAAAGGCCAGTTTTGTATCCCTTCAACAGTGGTGGGATATAGGGAAAATCCAGATTCAACAATTTTGTAATCAATACACGAGGAATGTCACCAAGGATATCACCAGATCAATGAAAGCCCTAGAGATTGAAATAGTGGAACTCATGACGTTGGTTGAGACCACAGGAGATCGAGGCCATACTCAGGCCCTCAAGAGGAGAAAAGCTGCATTGCCAGACCTGCTGGGTATCAGAGCACAGGGGGCACTGGTGAGAAGTAAGTTTCAGGGAATATCTGAAATGGATGCCTCATCCAAATTTTTCTTTGGTTTAGAGAAAAAGAATGGACAAAGAAAAATGATTCATTGTCTCAAAACAGCTGTTGGACAAGAGCTCACTAGCCCTAGTGAAATTAGAAAGAGGGCAGTAGAGTTATATGCTGAGCTCTACAAGTGTGAGTACAAAGAGGACAAAACAGTGACACAGCAGCTCTTTGATGGGCTCCCAAAGGTGGCTGCAGAAGCTCAGGTTGAGCTTGAGCAACCATTGTCTTTGCAGGATATATACACTGCATTAAAAGGCATGGAAAATGGAAGGGCACCAGGCATTGATGTGCTTCCCGTTGACTTTTTTAAGTCTTTTTGGGCTATGTTTGGAGAGGATTGGTTAGAAGTAGCTAATGATAGTTTAACCGGAGGGTTACTACCAATAAGCTGCAGAAGGGCTGTCCTCACCCTACCGCCCAAAACAGGTGACCCGAGGGAGGTGAAGAACTGGAGGCTGGTGGCTTTATTGTGCACTGATTATAAGATATTGTCAAAGGCTTTGTCCAACAGGCTGAGGGAGGTGATGAGGGAAATCATACATATAGATCAGTCCTACTGTGTTCCTGGCAGGCAGATAGGGGATAACATTTCTTTGATTCGTGATTTTTTGGACGTCTCTAGGGCTATTGGGTTGGATGCTGGTCTAATTTCAATTGATCAGGAAAAGGCATTTCACCGAGTTGAACATCAATATTTATGGCACACGTTTGAGGCGTTTGGGTTCAGCTCTGGTTTTATTGCCATAGTAAAGGTGATATATAGTGACATTGAAAGTGTATTGAAAGTTAACGGTGGTTTGAGTGCTCCTTTTAAAGTGTGTAGAGGTATTAGGCAGGGATGTTCTATGTCAGGAATGTTATATGCCATTGCTATAGAGCCACTACTAAATAGCATTAGAAGTCGCATTGCAGAGGATATTCCTCCTATTCGTCTCTCAGCCTATGCTGATGATGTAGTTGTGTTAGTGAAAAATCAAGCGAAGGTGGATAGCTTGGGTCTAATGGTTGATCGTTTTAGGGGAATATCCTCTGCAAAGGTAAATTGGGAAAAGAGTTGTGCTTTACAGATTGGAGAATGGTCTGGAGGGATCATGGCTTTGCCAGGGGGGCTAGAATGGTGTAAGGGAGGTTTTAAGTATCGCGGAGTGTACCTAGGAGATGAGGGGACTATGGAAAAAAATTGGAGTGGGGTGTTTGAAATGGTTGCTTTATGGACCAGAAAATGTGGTGTGGATTAGGTTTAAAGAAGGCTTTATTTCTGGTTGATAGTAGCCAGATTTCTAGGGAGGGAGTACCTCCGTTTTACAGAGGCATTCTCAGAGTATGGAGCATAATGAAGGTGTCCAGACGAACTTCAGCGGAGTCAGTGCATTGGCTGTTGGAGGAACCTCTGGTGTATGGGGCAAGACTGGATTGTACAACTGCAGCTGTTCCACATTTCTCCAAGATTCTGGTGAAGGGGAAAATCATCACCATAAAACAGTTAATGGCCATGGCTGGGCCCGCCTTAATGGATGGATGATGGGTGGCAGAACATTTGGGGATGAGGTTGGAAAGGATTGTCGGACAAATGCTGGGGAGCTGTAGGAAGGCTCTGTCAGCGGAAGAATGGGGTATGATTAGTAGCCACAAGAAGAAGGTGAAAGATGAAGACGTCTCATTTCCAAGACTAGGGATTACACCAAATATCCCAGAGTCAGAAAGAAAGGCGTTATTGCTGGATTTGAGAGGGTTGGAGGAGGTGGGTTTGGATGAGGTGAATGGGAAGGACTTGTATAGGGGGTGTGTCAAGGTGTTGAATAAAGATAAATTGAAAAATAGAAAAGACACTCCATGGAGGGTAAAATTGGGCATTGATGATGAGGTAAAGCCAGCATGGAGGGCACTGTACAAACCACCGTTACAAAAGGGTACTGGTGATATGCAATGGAGGGTTTTACATGGCATCATTGCAGTTAATGCTTTTGTATCTGTTATTAACTATAATAATAATAATAATAATATGCCATTTAGCAGACGCTTTTATCCAAAGTGACTTACAGTCATGTGTGCATACATTCTATGTATGGGTGGTCCCGGGAATCGAACCCACTACCCTGGCGTTACACACGCCATGCTCTACCAACTGAGCTACAGAAGGACCGGAGGTTCCTCCAACTCAGATGTTAGAGATGGATGTCCTTTTTGTAATATAAGAGAAACCATTTTTCACTGTTTTATGGAGTGTGAGAGGATAAAACCTCTATTGGAAATGCTGGAATCTTTCTTTAAAGCTGTAGGGGAGTTTTTCAATAACACTGTTTTTATTTTGGGGTTCCAATATTGTAAACAACAGAAAAGAAAATGTCAAATTTTATTTTGGGACAAGCTAAGATGTCATATTTTCTGAGTAGGAAACATAAGATAGAAATGGGATATGGGCAGGATGTAAGATGCGTTTTTAAAGGATTAGTGAAAGCAAGAATAAAAGTAGATTGAGTTCTTTTCAGCTGTAAAAGATCTCCTATTATTTGAGGAGAAGTGGGCCTACGAAGCAGCGCTTTGTTTTGTAGAGGAGGGGAAATTATTTTTTGCTGATGAAATAAGTTGAATGTATATGTTATGTATTTATTTTTGTTTAGGAATTACATTTGTTGTTTCATTTCTGAAAAGGCAGTGTGTCATTATTTATGTTAACACTTGAGTAAAAAATAAAGGTTTTATAAAAACTCAACTCTCTCTCTAGTTCCCTTGGCGACAGGAGTAGGTTTTGCGGAGCAATAGAAGCATTCTGTCTCCTCCAACATTTCTATGACAACCACATGCTGACACACAGACACAGAAGGATCCAACAGGTGGACCGCGTGCAGGGGAGGATGGCTAGAAACCCTATACTCTATATATTATATACTATATGCTATATACTATATGCTATATTCCATACCCTATACATTATAGTCTATATATGTACTCTATATGCTATACGCTATATATTCAACTCTATATATTATACACTATATACTATACTGTGTATACTATACTGTGTATACTATACGCTATATATTATACACTATATATCACACTATATATATTATACTTTATATATTATAGTATATTCGATATATTATACTATATATTATACTCGATATAGTATACTTGATATAGTATACACAATATATTATACACTATATATTATACTCTATATACTGTACTCTATATATAATACTCTACATATTATACTCTCTCTTTTTCTTCTCTTATATTTCTCTGTTCTCCTCTCCCCCCATCCCTTACCCTCCTTTCTCTCCCACTCTCCGCTCATCCACCCCTCTCTGTCACTCAAACTAACAGGTATGAAATCGCATGAAGATGAGATGAAAATGAGGAATAAAACTACAGTATACTGCACCAACACAACCTGTCTCTGCCTGTGCGCACGCACACACGCAGGCACGCGCACACACACACACACACACACACACACACACACACACACACACACACACACACACACACACACACACACACACACACACACACACACACACACACACACACACACACACACACACACACACACACACACACACACACACACACACACAGGCCTCCCACAACTCTGTTTAACCATGCACACGCACTCATTCTCCATCTCTCTAGTCTCTCCCCTGGTACATGATCCCATTACCTGCATACAACAAAATGCTTAGTACTGCTGAAGCCTAATGTATACACACAATTTACTCTTCAAACTCACTCAGTAGCACACACACATCAAGTGACATGAATACACACACACACACACTCTCAGCTATTAAAATAACTGTCACTCATTTGTGCCCATAAATTAGCTACTGATTCTATTTTTTAAAATGCGTTTGCGTGTGCTTGAGTGTGATTGAGTTGGAGTGTACGCGTGTGTGGCTGCTATTGGTATTGAAGAGGACAATCTCTGTCTCTGTCTCATGTCCTGGTAAAACACAGGTTTAGTGGGCAGAACAGAAAGCTGTTACCCTGGCTCTGCTAATAATGCCTTTATCGACTGCAATAACAAAAACAAACACACTCCTATCTCCCCCATCCTCACACATGGACGGACGCGCACGCACGCACGCACACACACACACACACACACGCACGCACGCACGCACACACACACACACGCACGCACGCACGCACGCACGCACGCACGCACGCACGCACACACACACACACACACACACACACACACACACACACACACATTCTGTCTTTGGTTTCTTCACCCGTTCTCTCCTTCTCTCTTCCACTACTTTACTGAAGAAAACACTTCTTAAAAAACGTTAGAAAATACTTCACTAAATTCTTTATAAAACTAATTTCCACTTAGAAATTTCAGACTTGATCTTTGCTAACGAAAAATGTCTCTACCCCTAGAAAAATGTCTCTACCCCTAGAAAAATGTCTACCCCTAGAAAAATGTCTACCCCTAGAAAAATGTCTACCCCTAGAAAAATGTCTACCCCTAGAAAAATGTCTCTACCCCTAGAAAAATGTCTCTACCCCTAGAAAAATGTCTCTACCCCTAGAAAAATGTCTCTACCCCTAGAAAAATGTCCATTCATAATAATCCACCAAATAATTCACATTTCCTGTTGCTGCAGGATTCATTTCCTGCTGTAGCAAACTACATCTTACATCTGTAGAACACAAAGACAATGTGCCTTCTAAAAGACCCAGCCAAGGCCATAACTATGACTCACAAGAAACTCACAACACCTCACTCACAGCTACCACTCCCCTCTCTCTCGTCCCTCTGTTTCTGTCTCTCACCCTCTCTCTCTGCCTCTCTCTCTCTCTCTCTCTCTCTCTCTCTCTCTCTCTCTCTCTCTCTCTCTCTCTCTCTCTCTCTCTCTCTCTCTCTCTCTCTCTCTCTCTCTCTCTCTCTCTCTCTCTCTCTCTCTCTCTCTCTCTCTCTCTCTCTCTCTCTCTCTCTCTCTCTCTCTCTCTCTCTCTCTCTCTCTCCCCTTCTCTTCCCCCTCTCTATCTCTCTCCCTCCTCTCTCTGTCTCTCTCTCTGTCTCCCCCTCTCTCTCCTCCTTCTCTCCCCCTTATCTCTCTCACCCCCTTTTTAATGACATAAAATGCTCTTCTTCCTTTGTCTCTCCATTTCACAGCTTTTCTCTCAATGAATGAAACTCTAACATTGTCCTGTTTGCCTCTGTGGATCGACATCGGCTTCATCTTCCCGTTCCCAAAAGCATTTGGCTGTTGGCGTGTAGGCTATTTGGCCTGCCTACAGTTAGGATGTAAAGCTTGAGCTTACCCACTAATACCAGAGAGCTTAAAATAATTACAGAAAAAACACAATGTAGCCAATAGATAAAAAGTATTGCTCTTCGCTTATTCAATCCGCCCGCCCTTCATCCACACAGTATATATCTGCGTTATATAGTCAACCCGTGCATCACTAGAGCACACGTATGTCTAATGTATGTACGCACCACTGTAAGGCTCTTTGAGAAAATAGCATATGTGACCGACCGTCTTGATTTGATCTTATGTAGCAAAATCTGAAATTGGTATATCATACACTGTATTTGAGGAACAATGGGAACGTAATTCTGCTTTGAAAGTTGATTAACTTGTCACCTCACTTTTGAGAAAATGTCCTTGAATGTTTTGGTACCTACTGGAGGAGCTCTCCGTTGTCTGCACCCATTCAGCATTGTTCACACCCTTACAAGCCAGCCCCACCCACCTCTTTACTAAACACTGAGTAGTGTAGTAAAGATTAAGACTAAACATGGTAATAGTAGTAGCCTACAATAAGGAAAAATTCCAGGTAAATTCCAGGTAAACAGATAAAATATGTTAATAAATATCAGATGACACACCCAGACACACTGGTCTAAATTGATGGGTCATGTGTAAGAAATGCTATATACCCCTCAGCCACATCTTGCTCGGCGGGTGGGTCTCTACAGAAGGTATAAACTGTACAGCCAAATGGTTACTTGTATAGTAGCACTATCAGATAGTGTCAATATAAAGAACATAATATACAGTATATACAAGAACAATATACATTTTTTACCTTTATTTAACTAGGCAAGCCAGTTAGTGTCACGCCCTGACCTTAGAGAGCCGTTTTATTTCTCTGTTTGGTTAGGTCAGGGTGAGATGTGGGGTGGGCATTCTATGTTTTGTATTCTATGTTTCTTTATTTCTATGTTTTGGTCGGGTATGGTTCTCAATCAGGGACAGCTGTCTATCGTTGTCTCTGATTGGAAACCATACTTAGGCAGCTCGTTTTCCCTCCTTCAGTGTGGGTAGTTAACTTTGATTGTGGCACTAAAGCCCTGTAAGCTTCACGGTTGTGTCTTTCGTATGTTGTTTTGTTGGTGACATTTTAAAAGAAAAGAAAATGTACGCTCACGAACGCTGCACTTTGGTCCACTTCTTTTGACAGCCGTGACAGATAATCCACTGTTCCTAGGCTAACTGCCTTGTTCAGGGGCAGAACGACCGATTTGTACCTTGTTAGCTCAGGGATTCAATCTAGCAACCTTTCGGTTACTAGTCCAATGCTCTAACCACTAGGCTACTTGCCGCTGATATCAGTGAAAGAAGAGGTAGTTATATACAACCAGGGGTAAAGTGGCTGTGTTATGTCTGTCAAAGGACAAAACCTTTAAACTCAATCTTCTATTTTTCAAACCTGTCTGACAAAAGCCTGAAATGAAATCACATTCTGGGCATTGGCCCTGTCCTGTCTCTCTCTCTGTCTCTCTGTCTCTCTCTCTCTCTCTCTCACACACTCTCACTCTCTCTCTGTCCTGTCTTATCATCCTGTCTCTGGGGATATGAGCAGTACCAGAGAGGACTCATCATGGTCTTCCAGACATGAGCCATCCATCACAGAGCCGCTCCATTACCCAGCTAGAGATGGGGACAGGATATAAGGGGAAAGTAATCGAGCCCTGATATGTCCGATATGAACGGCGGTGCTTGTGTTGTAGGTGAATTGCTTTTCCTCTTTCATTTCACAGGCAGACTTTAAAAACCAGTCCCTGAGATAGCCCTTTATCTGAGTTGTTATGGAGGGGGAGGAGAAACGATGGGGGAGGGAGGGAGAGAGGAGGAATGATGGGGGAAGGAGAGAAAGGAGGGAGAGAGGAGGGAGAGGAGAAATGATGGGGGAAGGAGAGAAAGGAGGGAGAGAGGAGGGAGAGAGGAGGGGGAGGAGAAACGATGGGGGAAGGTGAGAGAGGAGGGAGAGATGAGGGGGAGGAGAAATGATGGGGGAAGGAGAGAAGAAAGAAGGGAGAGAGGAGGGGAGGAAAAATGATGGAGGAAGGAGAGGAGGGAGAGAGGAGAGTGAGGAGAAATTATGGGGGAAGGAGAGAAGAGAGAGGAGGGAGAGAGGAGGGGGAGGAAAAACAATGGAGGAAGGAGAGGAGGGAGAGAGGAGGAATGATGGGGGAAGGAGAGAAAGGAGGGAGAGAGGAGGGGGAGGTGAAATGATGGGGGAAGGAGAGAAAGGAGGGAGAGAGGAGGGAGAGGAGAAATGATGGGGGAAGGAGAGAAAGGAGGGAGAGAGGAGGGAGAGGAGAAATGATGGGGGAAGGAGAGAGGAGGGGGAGGGACATGATGGAGGAAGGAGAGGAGGGAGAGAGGAGGGAGAGAGGAGGGGGAGGAAAAACAATGGAGGGAGAGAGGGAGGGAGAGAGGAGGGGGAGGAAAACAATGGAGGGAGAGAGGGAGGGAGAGAGGAGGGGGAGGAAAAACAATGGAGGGAGAGAGGGAGGGAGAGAGGAGGGGGAGGAAAAACAATGGAGGGAGAGAGGGAGGGAGAGAGGAGGGGGATGAAAACAATGGAGGGAGGGAGAGAGGAGGGAGAGAGGAGGGGGAGGAGAAACGATGGGGGAAGGCGAGAGAGGAGGGAGAGAGGAGGGGAGGAGAAACAATGGGGGAAGGAGAGAAGAAAGGAGGGAGAGAGGAGGGGGAGGAAAAATGATGGAGGAAGGAGAGGAGGGAGAGAGGAGGGTGAGGAGAAATTATGGGGGAAGGAGAAAAGAGAGAGGAGGGAGAGAGGAGGGGGAGGAAAGGGAGGGAGAGAGGAGGGAGAGGGAGGAAGAGAGGGAGGGGGAGGGACACGATGGAGGAAGGAGAGGAGGGAGAGAGGAGGGAGAGGGAAGGAGAGAGGAGGGGGAGGGACATGATGGAGGAAGGAGAGGAGGGAGAGAGGAGGGAGAGAGGAGGGGGAGGAAAAACAATGGAGGGAGAGAGGGAGGGAGAGAGGAGGTGGAGGGAAAAAATGGAG
>NC_060185.1:15943579-16013579 GCF_021184085.1 Oncorhynchus gorbuscha
CCTTTCTCCTTCCATCCCTCTCTCCTTCCATCCCTTTCTCCTTCCATCCCTCTCTCCTTCCATCCCTACTCCTTCCATCCCATTTGGGGCGGCAGTGTAGCCTAGTGGTTAGAGCGTTGGACTAGTAACCGGAAGGTTGCAAGTTCAGACCCCCGAGCTGACAAGGTACAAATCTGTCGTTCTGACCCTGAACAGGCAGTTAACCCACTGTTCCTAGGCCGTCATTGAAAATAAAATTTGTTCTTAACTGACTTGCCTAGTTAAAAAAATAAAAATCCTTCTATCCCTACCTTCTATCTCCATTCTGTCTTTCTCTCCCCTCTCTCTCATTCCTCACACCAGAGTCAGTCTCTTCACCCATACTCAGGAGTTGAGCCATCTGTTGTCCCTGTGCTGCATGTGGAGGAGCCTGCTGAGGAATCTCTATTAAACCAACACAGCCAACATTAGCCATACCATACCCTAGCGATAGCTGTAGCTAGTGGTATTAGTGATAGCTGTAGCTAGTGGTATTAGCTATAGTTGTAGCTAGTGGTATTAGTGATAGCTGTAGCTAGTGGTAGTGATAGCTGTAGCTAGTGGTATTAGTGATAGCTGTAGCTAATGGCATTAGTGATAGCTGTAGCTAGTGGTATTAGTGATAGCTGTAGCTAGTGGTATTAGCGATAGCTGTAGCTAGTGGTATTAGTGATAGCTGTAGCTAGTGGTATTAGTGATAGCTGTAGCTAGTGGTAGTGATAGCTGTAGCTAATGGTATTAGTGATAGCTGTAGCTAGTGGTATTAGTGATAGCTGTAGCTAGTGGTATTAGCGATAGCTGTAGCTAGTGGTATTAGTGATAGCTGTAGCTAGTGGTATTAGTGATAGGTGTAGCTAGTGGTAGTGATAGCTGTAGCTAGTGGTATTAGCGATAGCTGTAGCTAATGGTATTAGTGATAGCTTTAGCTAGTGGTAGTGATAGCTGTAGCTAGTGGTATTAGTGATAGCTGTAGCTAGTGGTAGTGATAGCTGTAGCTAGTGGTAGTGATAGCTGTAGCTAGTGGTATTAGTGATAGGTGTAGCTAGTGGTAGTGATAGCTGTAGCTAGTGGTATTAGCGATAGCTGTAGCTAATGGTATTAGTGATAGCTTTAGCTAGTGGTAGTGATAGCTGTAGCTAGTGGTATTAGTGATAGCTGTAGCTAGTGGTAGTGATAGCTGTAGCTAGTGGTATTAGTGATAGCTGTAGCTAGTGGTATTAGTGATAGCTGTAGCTAGTGGTATTAGTGATAGCTGTAGCTAGTGGTAGTGATAGCTGTAGCTAGTGGTATTAGTGATAGCTGTAGCTAGTGGTAGTGATAGCTGTAGCTAGTGGTAGTGATAGCTGTAGCTAGTGGTAGTGATAGCTGTAGCTAGTGGTATTAGTGATAGCTGTAGCTAGTGGTAGTGACAGCTGTAGTTAGTGGTATTAGTGATAGCTGTAGCTAGTTGTAGTGATAGCTGTAGCTAGTGGTATTAGTGATAGCTGTAGCTAGTGGTAGTGATAGCTGTAGCTAGTGGTATTAGTGATAGCTGTAGCTAGTTGTAGTGATAGCTGTAGCTAGTGGTATTAGTGATAGCTGTAGCTAGTGGTATTAGCGATAGCTGTAGCTAATGGTATTAGTGATAGCTTTAGCTAGTGGTAGTGATAGCTGTAGCTAGTGGTATTAGTGATAGCTGTAGCTAGTGGTAGTGATAGCTGTAGCTATTTGTATTAGCATCAGGAAACACCACTTATTCGTTTAACCATTTATTAGAACGTAAATAACAATAGATTAGGTCTTGTCGTTAGGTTCTGCAGCTACAGGACAGCTCACTGTCATAGCAAAGCTCAATATATCGTAATAATAAACTAGAGGCAGTGAGCGAGATATAGCTAGCTATACCAATCCCCAACATACTGCATCAGTACCAGACGCCAGACACTGAACAATGTGTACTGCAGGCACGCACCATTTCAGAGAGCTACTCAAATAGACCAGTGACGATGGAACTGTGTGCGGGCGGCAGGCTGTCTTGGCTGGTCGGTGTGAGGTCAGAACCTTCTTGAACACACAGTCACAGATGGATGCTAGACGTATATACTGTGACGTCTAGGCCCCTCATGGGCTTTGTTTTTAGGCTGTCGGATGAATCTCTTAGATTGTGAGTGCCTAAGTTACCTCTCTCTCGCCATCCATCTCTCTTTCACTGCTCTCTTTTCCCCAGCAACAAGTTAACTCTACTCGCTTATCTACCTCACCTTCCCTCTCCTTCAGTGTACATCTCTCTCTCTCTCTCTCTCTCTCTCTCTCTCTGCAACACGTTAGCACTCTTCTTATGATGCCAATTAGTGTAACTGAAATTGTTTCCATGGTGACTGAGGTGCTAATAATAACAGACACCCCCACTGCGAGGGCTGGACTGGGAAGAGACTGAAACACACACACCCTCACTCACTGTCTCTCTCTCTCTCTCTCTCTCTCTCTCTCTCTCTCTCTCTCTCTCTCTCTCTCTCTCTCTCTCTCTCTCTCTCTCTCTCTCTCTCTCTCTCTCTCTCTCTCTCTCTCTCTCTCTCTCTCTCTCTCTCTCTCTCTCGCACACACACACACTACAGTAGATATACCACCTACATGCCTAGAGACATCTCAAACCTCTTTCCTCTCCCTCTCCCTTTCTCTCCTTGTTAGCTGTGGACAGAGTGATGAATGTGACAGAGGAACAGATGGAGAGGTGAAGAGGGGCAGGACTCCAGGGTTTTGGGTTGTTTAGGAGAGTGTATGTTCTGTGGAGCAGAGTACAAGAGAACCAAGAGAACACACTCAACCCCCCCCCAACCTCAGATAGATAGAACATTGACGTACAGGAAGAGAGTGAGAAGGGTGTGACTTTGGATGTGGAGGGGACACAGTGACAGAACAGCCCCAGAGCATCTGAGTCCTCTCTCACCTCCCCCTATTCCATCCATATTTCATCCTTTCTTACTTCTTCCCTCTCCTCTTGTACTCTCCCTCTTCTATAATCTCCCTCCATACCTCTTCTCTAATCTCCCTCCATACCCTCTTCTCTAATCTCGCTCCATACCTCTTCTCTCACCTCCCTTAATTCCTCTTCTCTAATCTCCCTCCATACCTCTTCTCTTATCTTCCTCCATACATCTCTCTGCTCGGCAGCTACTCCCCTCTGTGGTGACCTTTCTGTTTTTCGTGAAAGCACTCAGGGTGAGAGCTGCAGAGAGGAAGGCTTTTACAGACGGGCCAGCTCCCACAGGGAGGGACAACTTTTACCGCAGGACCAGCTCCCACAGGGAGGGACAACTTTTACCGCAGGACCAGCTCCCACAGGGAGGGACATCTTTTACCGCCGAACCAGCTCCCACAGGGAGGGACAGCTTTTACAGCCGGACCAGCTCCCACAGGGAGGGACATCTTTTACCGCCGGACCAGCTCCCACAGGGAGGGACAACTTTTACTGCAGGACCAGCTCCCACAGGGAGGGACAACTTTTACCGCAGGACCAGCTCCCACAGGGAGGGACATCTTTTACCGCCGAACCAGCTCCCACAGGGAGGGACAGCTTTTACAGCCGGACCAGCTCCCACAGGGAGGGACATCTTTTACCGCCGGACCAGCTCCCACAGGGAGGGACAGCTTTTACAGCCGGACCAGTGTAGTGTCAGTATTGTGCGACACTCTAAAGCCACCAGTCTGCCCACAAACACAGACACATGTGCACATACACACACAGATACCTACACTAACCTACACTATCCTACACTAACCTACACTAACCTAGACTAACCTTGACAAAGTTACACTAACCTGGACTAAGCTAGACTAACCTAGACTAAGCGACACTAACCTAGACTAACCTACACTAACCTAGACTAAGCTACACTAATCTAGACTAAGATACACTAACCTAGACTAAGCTACACTAACCTAGACTAACCTTAACCAACCTAGACTAAGCTACACTAACCTAGACTAACCTAGACTAACCTTAACCAACCTAGACTAAGCTATACTAACCTACATTAACCTACACTAACCTAGACTAACTAATTCACACCTGTGAGTCAATAGAAGCACCTTTGGCAGTGATTACAGAGCATTCTGGGTAAGTTTCTAAGAGCTTTCCACACCTGGATTGTGCAACATTTGCCCATTATTATTTTCAAAATTCTTCAAGTTCTGTCAACTTGGTTGTTGATCTTTAATAGACAACCATTTTCAGGTTTTGCCAAGAAGATTTAAGTCAAAACTGTAACTCGGCAACTCAGGAACATTTACTGTCTTCTTGGAAACCTCCCTGGAATATGTGGTTGGTTCTGTGTTTGAAATGAGCCGCATGACTCAGGGACATTACAGATAATTGTATGTGTGGGGTACAGAGATGACGTAGCCATTCCAAAATCATGTTAAACACTATTATTGCACAGAGTGAGGTTATGCAACTTATTATGTGACTTGTTTAGCACATTTTTACTCTTGACATAACAAAGGGGTTGAATACTTATTGACTCAAGGTATTTCATCTTTTCATTTTGGTATTAGTTGTAAACATTTTGAAAAACATCATTCCAATTTGTAATTATGGGGTATTGTTTGTGGGCCAGTGACAAAACATCAACATTTAATCCATTTTAAATTCAGGCTGTAACACAACAAAATGTGGAATAAGTCAAGGGGTGTGAATACTTTTTGAAGGCACTGTGCCGAGTATAACTGTACCTAGTATAACTGTACCTAGTATAACTAGTATAACTGTACCTAGTATAACTGTACCTAGTATAACTAGTATAACTGTACCTAGTATAACTGTACCTAGTATAACTAGTATAACTGTACCTAGTATAACTGTACCTAGTATAACTAGTATAACTGTACCTAGTATAACTGTACCTAGTATAACTAGTATAACTGTACCTAGTATAATTGTACCTAGTATAACTAGTATAACTG
The DNA here is from genome assembly GCF_021184085.1 of Oncorhynchus gorbuscha. NCBI lineage: Eukaryota > Metazoa > Chordata > Actinopteri > Salmoniformes > Salmonidae > Oncorhynchus > Oncorhynchus gorbuscha. Next base: position 15,948,539 of record NC_060185.1, read on the forward strand.
TACCTAGTATAACTGTACCTAGTATAACTAGTATAACTGTACCTAGTATAACTGTAACTAGTATAACTAGTATAACTGTACCTAGTATAACTGTACCTAGTATAACTAGTATAACTGTACCTAGTATAACTGTACCTAGTATAACTAGTATAACTGTACCTAGTATAACTGTAACTAGTATAACTGTACCCAGTATAACTAGTATAACTGTACCTAGTATAACTGTACCTAGTATAACTAGTATAACTGTACCTAGTATAACTGTACCTAGTATAACTAGTATAACTGTACCTAGTATAACTGTAACTAGTATAACTAGTATAACTGTACCTAGTATAACTGTACCTAGTATAACTAGTATAACTGTACCTAGTATAACTGTACCTAGTATAACTAGTATAACTGTACCTAGTATAACTGTAACTAGTATAACTGTACCCAGTATAACTAGTATAACTGTACCTAGTATAACTGTACCCAGTATAACTAGTATAACTGTACCTAGTTTAACTGTACATAGTATAACTGTACCTTGTATAACTGTACCTAGTATAACTGTACCTAGTATAACTGTATCTAGTATAACTGTATCGAGTATAACTGTACCCAGTATAACTGTACCCAGTATAACTGTACCTAGTATAACTAGTATAACTGTACCTACTATAACTGTACCCATTATAACTAGTATAACTGTACCAAGTATAACTGTACCTAGTATAACTGTACCTAGTATAACTGTACCTATTGTAACTGTACCTAGTATAACTGTACCTAGTATAACTGTACCTAGTATAACTGTACCCAGTATAACTAGTATAACTGTACATACTATAACTGTACCCAGTATAACTAGTATAACTTTACCAAGTATAACTGTACCTAGTATAACTAGTATAACTGTACCTAGTATAACTGTACCTAGTATAACTGTACCCAGTATAACTAGTATAACTGTACCTAGTATAACTGTAACTAGTATAACTGTACACAGTATAACTAGTATAACTGTACCTAGTATAACTGTACCCAGTATAACTGTACCTAGTATAACTGTACCCAGTATAACTAGTATAACTGTACCTAGTTTAACTGTACATAGTATAACTGTACCTTGTATAACTGTACCTAGTATAACTGTACCTAGTATAACTGTATCTAGTATAACTGTATCGAGTATAACTGTACCCAGTATAACTGTACCCAGTATAACTGTACCTAGTATAACTAGTATAACTGTACCTACTATAACTGTACCCATTATAACTAGTATAACTGTACCAAGTATAACTGTACCTAGTATAACTGTACCTAGTGTAACTGTACCCAGTATAACTGTACCCAGTATAACTGTACCCAGATTAACTGTATCTAGTATAACTGTACCTAGTATAACTGTACCTAGTATAACTGTATCTAGGTTAACTGTACCTAGTGTAACTGTACCTAGTATCACTGTACCTAGTATAACTGTACCTAGTATAACTGTAACTAGTATAACTGTACCCAGTATAACTAGTATAACTGTACATACTATAACTGTACCCAGTATAACTAGTATAACTTTACCAAGTGTAACTGTACCTAGTATAACTGTATCTAGTATAACTGTACCTAGCGTAACTGTACCCAGTATAACTGTACCCAGTATAACTGTACCCAGATTAACTGTATCTAGTATAACTGTACCTAGTATAACTGTACCTAGTGTAACTGTACCCAGTATAACTGTACCCAGTATAACTAGTATAACTGTACCTAGTGTAACTGTACCCAGTATAACTGTACCCAGTATAACTGTACCCAGTATAACTGTATCTAGTATAACTGTACCTAGTATAACTGTACCCAGTATAAATGTACCCAGTATAACTGTACCTAGTATAACTGTACCCAGTATAACTGTACCTAGTATAACTGTACCCAGTATAACTGTACCTAGTATAACTGTAACTAGTATAACTAGAATAACTGTACCCAGTATAACTGTACCTAATATAACTGTAACTAGTATAACTAGTATAACTGTACCTGGTATAACTGTAACTAGTATAACTAGTATAACTGTACCTAGTATAACTGTAACTAGTATAACTAGTATAACTGTACCTAGTATAACTGTAACCAGTATAACTGTAACTAGTATAACTGTACCTAGTATAACTGTATCCAGTATAACTGTACCTAGTTTAACTGTGCCTAGTATAACTGTAACTAGTATAACTAGTATAACTGTACCTAGTATAACTGTACCCAGTATAACTAGTATAACTGTACCTAGTATAACTGTAACTAGTATAACTATACCTAGTATAACTGTACCTAGTATAACTGTACATAGTATAACTGTACCTAGTATAACTGTACCTAGTATAACTGTACCCAGTATAACTAGTATAACTGTACCTAGTATAACTGTAACTAGTATAACTATACCTAGTATAACTGTACCTAGTATAACTGTACACAGTATAACTAGTATAACTGTACCTAGTATAACTGTACCTAGTTTAACTGTACATAGTATAACTGTACCTTGTATAACTGTACCTAGTATAACTGTACCTAGTATAACTGTATTGAGTATAACTGTACCCAGTATAACTGTACCCAGTATAACTGTACCTACTATAACTGTACCCCATTATAACTAGTATAACTGTACCTAGTATAACTGTACCTAGTATAACTGTACCTAGTGTAATTGTACCCAGATTAACTGTATCTAGTATAACTGTACCTAGTATAACTGTACCTAGTATAAATGTACCTAGTATAACTGTATCTAGTATAACTGTACCTAGTGTAACTATACCTAGTATCACTGTACCTAGTATCACTGTACCTAGTATAACTGTACCTAGTGTAACTATACCTAGTATCACTATACCTAGTATAACTGTACCTAGTATAACTGTACATAGTATAACTAGTATAACTGTACCTAGTATAACTGTATCTAGTATAACTGTACCCAGTATAACTAGTATAACTGTACCTAGTATAACTGTAACTAGTATAACTATACCTAGTATAACTGTACCTAGTATAACTGTACCTAGTATAACTAGTATAACTGTACCTAGTATAACTGTACCTAGTTTAACTGTACATAGTATAACTGTACCTTGTATAACTGTACCTAGTATAACTGTATCGAGTATAACTGTACCCAGTATAACTGTACCCAGTATAACTGTACCTAGTATAACTGTACCTACTATAACTGTACCTAGTATCACTGTACCTAGTATAACTGTACCTAGTATAACTGTACCTAGTATAACTGTACCCAGTATAACTGTATCTAGTATAACTGTACGCAGTATAACTGTATCTAGTATAACTGTATCTAGTATAACTGTACCCAGTATAACTGTACCCAGTATACCTGTACCCAGTATACCTGTACCCAGTATAACTGTACCTAGTATAACTGTACCTAGTATAACTGTACCCAGTATAACTGTACCTAGTATAACTGTACCTAGTATAACTGTACCTAGTTTAACTGTACCTAGTATAACTGTAACTAGTATAACTAGTATAACTGTACCTAGTATAACTGTACCCAGTATAACTAGTATAACTGTACCTAGTATAACTGTAACTAGTATAACTATACCTAGTATAACTGTACCTAGTATAACTGTACACAGTATAACTAGTATAACTGTACCTAGTATAACTGTACCTAGTATAACTGTACACAGTATAACTAGTATAACTGTACCTAGTATAACTGTACCTAGTATAACTGTATCTAGTATAACTGTACCCAGTATAACTAGTATAACTGTACCTAGTATAACTGTAACTAGTATAACTATACCTAGTATAACTGTACCTAGTATAACTGTACACAGTATAACTAGTATAACTGTACACAGTATAACTAGTATAACTGTACCTAGTTTAACTGTACATAGTATAACTGTACCTTGTATAACTGTACCTACTATAACTGTACCCCATTATAACTAGTATAACTGTACCCAGTATAATTGTACCCAGATGAACTGTATCTAGTATAACTGTACCTAGTGTAACTGTACCTAGTATCACTGTACCTAGTACAACTGTACCCAGTATAACTGTACCCAGTATAACTAGTATAACTGTACCTAGTATAACTGTACACAGTACAACTGTACCCAGTATAACTGTACCCAGTATAACTAGTATAACTGTACCTAGTATAACTGTACACAGTATAACTAGTATAACTGTACCTAGTATAACTATACCTAGTATAACTGTACCTAATATAACTGTACACAGTATAACTAGTATAACTGTACCCAGTATAACTAGTATAACTGTACCCAGTATAACTAGTATAACTGTACCCAGTATAACTGTACACAGTATAACTAGTATAACTGTATCCAGAATAACTGTATCTAGTATAACTGTACCCAGTATAACTGTATCTAGTATAACTGTACGCAGTATAACTGTATCTAGTATAACTGTATCTAGTATAACTGTACCCAGTATAACTGTACCTAGTATAACTGTACCCAGTATAACTGTACCTAGTATAACTGTACCTAGTATAACTGTACCCAGTATAACTGTACCTAGTATAACTGTATCCAGTATAACTGTACCTAGTATAACTGTATCCAGTATAACTGTACCTAGTTTAACTGTACCTAGTATAACTGTAACTCATATAACTAGATAACTGTACCTAGTATAACTAGTATAACTGTAACTAGTATAACTGTAACTAGTATAACTAGTATAACTGTACCTAGTATAACTGTATCCAGTATAACTAGTATAACTGTACCTAGTATCACTGTAACTAGTATAACTGTACCCAGTATAACTAGTATAACTGTACCTAGTATAACTGTACCCAGTATAACTAGTATAACTGTAACTAGTATAACTGTACCCAGTATAACTAGTATAACTGTACCCAGTATAACTAGTATAACTGTACCTAGTATAACTGTAACTAGTATAACTGTACCCAGTATAACTAGTATAACTGTACCTAGTATAACTGTACCCAGTATAACTGTAACTAGTATAACTAGTATAACTGTACCTAGTATAACTGTAACTAGTATAACTAGTATAACTGTACCTAGTATAACTGTACCCAGTATAACTAGTATAACTGTACCTAGTATAACTGTAACTAGTATAACTATACCTAGTATAACTGTACCTAGTATAACTGTACACAGTATAACTAGTATAACTGTACCTAGTATAACTGTACCTAGTATAACTGTATCTAGTATAACTGTACCCAGTATAACTAGTATAACTGTACCTAGTATAACTGTAACTAGTATAACTATACCCAGTAAAAATGTACCTAGTATAACTGTACACAGTATAACTAGTATAACTGTACCTAGTATAACTGTACCTAGTTTAACTGTACATAGTATAACTGTACATAGTATAACTGTACCTAGTATAACTGTACCTAGTATAACTGTACCTAGTATAACTGTACCTAGTATAACTGTACCCAGTATAACTGTATCTAGTATAACTGTACCCAGTATAACTGTACCTAGTATAACTGTACCCAGTATAACTGTACCCAGTATAACTAGTAGAACTGTACCTAGTATAACTGTACCCAGTATAACTAGTATAACTGTACCCAGTATAACTAGTATAACTGTACCAAGTATAACTGTACCTAGTATAACTGTACCTAGTATAACTGTACCTAGTGTAACTGTACCCAGTATAGCTGTACCCAGTATAGCTGTACCCAGATTAACTGTATCTAGTATAACTGTACCTAGTATAACTGTACCTAGTATAAATGTACCTAGTATAACTGTACCTAGTATCACTGTACCTAGTATCACTGTACCTAGTATAACTGTACCTAGTATAACTGTATCTAGTATAACTGTACCCAGTATAACTGTACCCAGTATAACTAGTATAACTGTACCTAGTATAACTGTACCCAGTATAACTAGTATAACTGTACCCAGTATAACTAGTATAACTGTACACAGTATAACTAGTATAACTGTACCTAGTATAACTGTATCTAGTATAACTGTACCCAGTATAACTGTACCTAGTATAACTGTACCCAGTATAACTGTACCCAGTATAACTAGTATAACTGTACCTAGTATAACTGTATCTAGTATAACTGTACCCAGTATAACTGTACCTAGTATAACTGTACCTAGTGTAACTGTACCCAGTATAGCTGTACCCAGTATAGCTGTACCCAGATTAACTGTATCTAGTATAACTGTACCTAGTATAACTGTACCTAGTATAAATGTACCTAGTATAACTGTACCTAGTATCACTGTACCTAGTATCACTGTACCTAGTATAACTGTACCTAGTATAACTGTATCTAGTATAACTGTACCCAGTATAACTGTACCCAGTATAACTAGTATAACTGTACCTAGTATAACTGTACCCAGTATAACTAGTATAACTGTACCCAGTATAACTAGTATAACTGTACACAGTATAACTAGTATAACTGTACCTAGTATAACTGTATCTAGTATAACTGTACCCAGTATAACTGTACCTAGTATAACTGTACCCAGTATAACTGTACCCAGTATAACTAGTATAACTGTACCTAGTATAACTGTACCCAGTATAACTAGTATAACTGTACCCAGTATAACTAGTATAACTGTACACAGTATAACTAGTATAACTGTACCTAGTATAACTGTATCTAGTATAACTGTACCCAGTATAACTGTACCTAGTATAACTGTACCCAGTATAACTGTACCCAGTATAACTAGTATAACTGTACCTAGTATAACTGTACCCAGTATAACTAGTATAACTGTACACAGTATAACTAGTATAACTGTACCTAGTATAACTGTATCTAGTATAACTGTACCTGTAATGAACTTTGTCTGTTGTTTGGAGAGAGTCAGACCGAAATGCAGCGTGTAGGTTACTCATGACTTTTAATGAAGAAAATACGGTACATGAAATAACTGAAAATACGAAAACAACAAACGAGTGAAACTAATTACAGCCTATCTGGTGACTAACACAGAGACAGGTACAATCACCCACGAAATACAACGTGCACTCAGGCTGCCTAAATACGGTTCCCAATCCGAGACAACGAGAATCAGCTGACTCCAATTAGGAATCGCCTCAGGCAGCCAAGCCTAACTAGACACACCCCTAATAATACACACTCCCAATTAATACAACCCCAATACGAAATACAACATATAAACCCATGTCACACCCTGGCCTACCCAAACATATAACAAAAACACAAGATACAATGACCAAGGCGTGACAGAACCCCCCCCTAAGGTGCGGACTCCGGGACGCACCTCAAGAGCATAGGGAGGGTCCGGGTGGGCGTCTGTCCATGGTGGCGGTTCTGGCTCGGGACGTGGACCCCACTCCATAAATGTCCTAGTTCCTCCCCTTCGCATCCTAGGATAATCCACCTTCTCCGCCGACCATGGCCTAATAGTCCTCACCCTGATCCCCACATAACTGAGGGGCTGCTCGGGACAGAGGGGCAGCTCGGGACAGAGGAGCAGCTCGGGACAGAGGGGCAGCTCGGGACAGAGGGGCAGCTCGGGACAGAGGGGCAGCTCGGGACAGAGGGGCAGCTCGGGATAGAGGGGCAACTCGGGATAGAGGGGCAACTCGGGATAGAGGGGCAACTCAGGATAGAGGGGCAACTCAGGATAGAGGGGCAACTCAGGATAGAGGGGCAACTCAGGACAGCGGGGCAGCTCGGGACAGAGGGGCAGCCCGGGACAGAGGGGCAGCCCGGGACCGAAACAGCCCGGTACTGAGGGGAAGCCCGGTAGCTCAGTACTGAGAGGAAGCTCAGTACTGAGAGGAAGCTCGGTACTGAGAGGGAGCCCAGTACAGAGAGGGAGCCTAGTACAGAGAGGGAACCTAGTACTGAGAGGAAGCTCAGGCAGGTAGTAGGCTCCGGTACATCCTGGCTGGCTGGTGGACCTGGATGATTAAGGTTGTCTGGCCGATCTAGAAGATCTTGGCAGACTGGCACTTCTGGCGGATCCTGGCAGACTGGCACTTCTGGCGGATCCTGGCAGACTGGTGACGCTGGGCCGACTGGCGGCGCTGGGCAGACAGGAGACTCCGGCAGCGCAGGAGAGGAGAAAGGCTCTGGCTGCGCAGAACAGGTGGGAGACTCCAACAGTGCAGGAGAGGAGAAAAGCTCTGGCTGCGCTGAACAGGCGAGGCGCACTGGACGCGCTGGGCCGACTGGGAGCACTGGCGGCGCTGGGCAGACAGGAGACTCCGGCAGCGCAGGAGAGGAGAAAGGCTCTGGCTGCGCTGAACAGGCGGGAGACTCCAACAGTGCAGGAGAGGAGAAAAGCACTGGCTGTGCTGAACAGGCGAGGCGCACTGGAGGCCTGGTGCGTGGTGCTGGAACTGGTGGTACTGGCGCGAGGACACGGTCTCTCCTTCACTGCAGCCGAGGTGAGTAAGACATTTAAACGTGTTAACCCTCGCAAGGCTGCAGGCCCAGACGGCATCCCCAGCCGCGCCCTCAGAGCATGCGCAGACCAGCTGGCCGGTGTGTTTACGGACATATTCAATCAATCCCTATACCAGTCTGCTGTTCCCACATGCTTCAAGAGGGCCACCATTGTTCCTGTTCCCAAGAAAGCTAAGGTAACTGAGCTAAACGACTACCGCCCCGTAGCACTCACTTCCGTCATCATGAAGTGCTTTGAGAGACTAGTCAAGGACCATATCACCTCCACCCTACCTGACACCCTAGACCCACTCCAATTTGCTTACCGCCCAAATAGGTCCACAGACGATGCAATCTCAACCACACTGCACACTGCCCTAACCCACCTGGACAAGAGGAATACCTATGTGAGAATGCTGTTCATCGACTACAGCTCGGCATTCAACACCATAGTACCCTCCAAGCTCGTCATCAAGCTCGAGACCCTGGGTCTCCACCCCGCCCTGTGCAACTGGGTACTGGACTTCCTGACGGGCCGCCCCCAGGTGGTGAGGGTAGGCAACAACATCTCCTCCCCGCTGATCCTCAACACGGGGGCCCCACAAGGGTGCGTTCTGAGCCCTCTCCTGTACTCCCTGTTCACCCACGACTGCGTGGCCACGCACGCCTCAACTCAATCATCAAGTTTGCGGACGACACAACAGTGGTAGGCTTGATTACCAACAACGACGAGACGGCCTACAGGGAGGAGGTGAGGGCCCTCGGAGTGTGGTGTCAGGAAAATAACCTCACACTCAACGTCAACAAAACTAAGGAGATGATTGTGGACTTCAGGAAACAGCAGAGGGAACACCCCCTATCCACATCGATGGAACAGTAGTGGAGAGGGTAGCTAGTTTTAAGTTCCTCGGCATACACATCACAGACAAACTGAATTGGTCCACTCACACTGACAGCGTCGTGAAGAAGGCGCAGCAGCGCCTATTCAACCTCAGGAGGCTGAAGAAATTCGGCTTGTCACCAAAAGCACTCACAAACTTCTACAGATGCACAATCGAGAGCATCCTGGCGGGCTGTATCACCGCCTGGTACGGCAACTGCTCCGCCCTCAACCGTAAGGCTCTCCAGAGGGTAGTGAGGACTGCACAACGCATCACCGGGGGCAAACTACCTGCCCTCCAGGACACCTACACCACCCGTTGTTACAGGAAGGCCATAAAGATCATCAAGGACATCAACCACCCGAACCACTGCCTGTTCACCCCGCTATCATCCAGAAGGCAAGGTCAGTACAGGTGCATCAAAGCTGGGACCGAGAGACTGAAAAACAGCTTCTATCTCAAGGCCATCAGACTGTTAAACAGCCACCACTAACACTGAGTGGCTGCTGCCAACACACTGTCATTGACACTGACCCAACTCCAGCCATTTTAATAATGGGAATTGATGGGAAATGATGTAAATATATCACTAGCCACTTTAAACAATGCTACCTTATATAATGTTACTTACCCTACATTATTCATCTCATATGCATATGTATATACTGTACTCTACATCATCGACTGCATCCTTATGTAACACATGTATCACTAGCCACTTTAACTATGCCACTTTGTTTACTTGTCTACACACTCATCGATACCATCTACTGTATGCTGCTCTGTACCATCACTCATTCATATATCCTTATGTACATGTTCCTTATCCCCTTACACTGTGTATAAGACAGTAGTTTTGGAATTGTTAGTTAGATTACTTGTTGGTTATCACTGCATTGTCGGAACTAGAAGCACAAGCATTTCGCTACACTCGCATTAACATCTGCTAACCATGTGTATGTGACAAATAAAATTTGATTTGATTTGATTTGATTTGAGGAAGCCTGGTGCGGGGAGCTGCTACCGGAGGACTGGTGTGTAGAGGTGGCTCTGGATAGACCGGACCGTGCAGGCGCACTGGAGGTCTTGAGCACCGAGCCTGCCCAAGCTTACCTGGCTCGATGCCCACTCTAGCCCGGCCAATAGGAAGGGCTGGTATGTGTCGCAGCTGGCTCTGCACGCTCCATAGCATAACACGGTGCCTGCCCGGTCTCTCTAGCCCAACGGTGAGCACAGGAGTATGCGCAGGTTTCCTACCTGGCATAACTATTCTCCCTTTTAGCCCCCCCCAATATTTTTTGGGGGGTGACTTTCCGGTTTCCAACCGCGTCGCCGTGCTGCCTCCTCATACTCGCGCCTCTCCGCTTTAGCTACTTCAATTTCCTCCTTGGGACGGCGATATTCTCCCGGCTGCGCCCAGGGTCCTTTTCCGTCTAATATCATCTCCCAAGACCAGAAGTCCTCATATTGCTGCTCCTCACAATTAACAGGGAGAGTAGGCTCAGGTCTGACTCCTGACTCTACCACTCTCTCTCTGCGCTTTCCCCCGTTACCTATGGTTTTCGCTCTGTATAGCCGTGCTTTCCTTTTCGATTCCATCCGTGTATAGCCCTCTTCGCATTGCTGTAGGGAATCCCAGGCGGGCTCCTGCACTCGCTCTGGGTCGGCCGCCCACCTGTCGATTTCCTCCCACGTAGTATACTCCTTGCTTCTGTTGTCCATAACGTCCTCCTTCAGATCCTGCCAGTTCACACGCTGCTCGGTCTGTGAATGGTGGTGGGTGATTCTATAATGAACTTCGTCTGTTGTTTGGAGAGAGTCAGACCGAAATGCAGCGTGTAGGTTACTCATGACTTTTAATGAAGAAAATACGGTACATGAAATAACTGAAAGCTTGCTTTCCCAATTCAACACCTGTGATTACTGTATGCCTCGCTGTATGTCTCTCCCAAATATCAATATGCCTTGTATACTGTTGCTCAGGTTAGTTATCATTGTTTTAGTTCACTATGGAGGCCCTAGCCCCACTCCTCATACCCCTGATACCTCCTTTGTCCCACCTCCCACATATGCGGTGACCTCACCCATTACAACCAGCATGTCCAGAGATAAAACCTCTCTCATCATCACCCAGTGCCTGGGCTTACCTCCGCCATACCCGCACCCCACCATACCCCTGTCTGCGCATTATGCCCTGAATATATTCTACCATGCCCAGAAACCTGCTCCTCTAATTCTCTGTCCCCAACGCTCTAGGCGACCAGTTTTGATAGCCCTTAGCCGCACCCTCATACTACTCCTTCTCTGTTCCGCGGGTGATGTGGAGGTATACCCTGGCCCTGCATGTCCCCAGGCACCCTCATTTGTTGACTTATGTGATCGAAAAAGCCTTGGTTTCATGCATGTCAACATCAGAAGCCTCCTCCCTAAGTTTGTTTTACTCACTGCTTTAGCACACTCTGCTAACCCAGATGTCCTTGCCGTGTCTGAATCCTGGCTCAGGAAGGCCACCAAAAATTCAGAGATTTCCATACCCAACTATAACATCTTCCGTCAAGATAGAACTGCTAAAGGGGGAGGAGTTGCAGTCTACTGCAGAGATAGCCTGCAAAGTAATGTCATACTTTCCAGGTCCATAACCAAACAGTTCGAACTACTAATTCTGAAAATCACTCTCTCCAGAAATAAGTCTCTCACTGTTGCCGCCTGCTACCGACCCCCCTCAGCTCCCAGCTGTGCCCTGGACACCATTTGTGAATTGATTGCCCCCCATCTAGCTTCAGAGTTTGTTCTGCTAGGTGACCTAAACTGGGATATGCTTAACACCCCGGCAGTCCTACAATCTAAGCTAGATGCCCTCAATCTCACTCAAATCATCAAGGAACCCACCAGGTACAACCCTAACTCTGTAAGCAAGGGCTGTCATGCAGGTGAAAGAGGACCCAAAAGCGACTTGGCGAAAACAGAGTCTTTAATCCAGTAAAGTAAATACAATCAAAAAAACACAACTTTCACTCGAAATGACGAGGACAAACTGGAGACTCGATCTTGAACAGCAGGTGAACAGTAGGTTGCCTCGGGAAGGCACTTGAACCAGACAGACTCAGACACCTGCTCACCACGCAGCATCTGAGGAAAACACGACACGACAGGGCGATACACAATCACAGCACGGTGAATTCTAAACAAGGAACCGACAGGGCAGAAACGGGAAACAAGGAGAGAAATAGGGACTCTAATCAGGGAAAAGGATCGGGAACAGGTGTGGGAAGGCTAAATGATGATTAGGGGAATAGGAACAGCTGGGAGCAGGAACGGAACGATAGAGAGAAGAGAGAGCGAGAGAGTGAGAGAGGGAGGGGGAGAGAGAGGGATAGAAAGAGGGAAAGAACCTAATAAGACCAGCAGAGGGAAACGAATAGAATGGGAAGCACAGGGACAAGACGTGATAATAAATGACAAAACATGACAGTACCCCCCCACTCACCGAGCGCCTCCTGGCGCACTCGAGGAGGAATCCTGGCGGCAACGGAGGAAATCATCAATGAGTGAACGGTCCAGCACGTCCCGAGACGGAACCCAACTCCTCTCCTCAGGACCGTAACCCTCCCAATCCACTAAGTATTGGTGACCCCGTCCCCGAGAACGCATGTCCATGATCTTATGTACCTTGTAAATAGGTGCGCTCTCGACAAGGACGGGAGGGGGAGGGAAGACGAACGGGAGTGCGAAGAAAGGGCTTGACACAGGAGACATGGAAGACAGGATGGACGCGACGAAGATGTCGCGGAAGAAGCAGTCGCACAGCGACAGGATTGACGACCTGGGAGACACGGAACGGACCAATGAACCGCGGAGTCAACTTACGAGAAGCTGTCGTAAGAGGAAGGTTGCGAGTGGAAAGCCACACTCTCTGGCCGCAACAATACCTTGGACTCTTAATCCTGCGTTTATTGGTGGCTCTCACAGTCTGTGCCCTGTAACGGCAAAGTGCAGACCTCACCCTCCTCCAGGTGCGCTCACAACGTTGGACAAACGCTTGAGCGGAGGGAACGCTGGACTCGGCAAGCTGGGATGAGAACAGAGGAGGCTGGTAACCCAGACTACTCTGAAACGGAGATAACCCGGTAGCAGACGAAGGAAGCGAATTGTGAGCGTATTCTGCCCAGGGGAGCTGTTCTGCCCAAGACGCAGGGTTTCTGAAAGAAAGGCTGCGTAGTATGCGACCAATCGTCTGATTGGCCCTCTCTGCTTGACCGTTAGACTGGGGATGAAACCCGGAAGAGAGACTGACGGACGCACCAATCAAACGACAGAACTCCCTCCAAAACTGTGACGTGAATTGCGGGCCTCTGTCTGAAACGGCGTCTAACGGAAGGCCATGAATTCTGAATACATTCTCGATAATGATTTGTGCCGTCTCCTTAGCGGAAGGAAGTTTAGCGAGGGGAATGAAATGTGCCGCCTTAGAGAACCTATCGACAACCGTAAGAATCACAGTCTTCCCCGCAGACAAAGGCAGACCGGTAATGAAGTCTAGGGCGATGTGAGACCATGGTCGAGAAGGAATGGGGAGCGGTCTGAGACGACCGGCAGGAGGAGAGTTACCCGACTTAGTCTGCGCGCAGTCCGAACAAGCAGCCACGAAACGGCGCGTGTCACGCTCCTGAGTCGGCCACCAAAAGCGCTGGCGAATAGACGCAAGAGTGCCTCGAACACCGGGATGACCAGCTAACTTGGCAGAGTGAGCCCACTGAAGAACAGCCAGACGAGTGGAAACAGGAACGAAAAGGAGGTTACTAGGACAAGCGCGCGGCGACGCAGTGTGCGTGAGTGCTTGCTTAACCTGTCTTTCAATTCCCCAGACTGTTAACCCGACAACACGCCCATAAGGAAGAATCCCCTCGGGATCAGTAGAAGCCACAGAAGAACTAAACAGACGGGATAAGGCATCAGGCTTGGTGTTCTTGCTACCCGGACGGTAAGAAATCACAAACTCGAAACGAGCGAAAAACAACGCCCAACGAGCTTGACGGGCATTAAGTCGTTTGGCAGAACGGATGTACTCAAGGTTCTTATGGTCTGTCCAAACGACAAAAGGAACGGTCGCCCCCTCCAACCACTGTCGCCATTCGCCTAGGGCTAAGCGGATGGCGAGCAGTTCACGGTTACCCACATCATAGTTGCGCTCAGATGGCGACAGGCGATGAGAAAAATAAGCGCAAGGATGAACCTTATCGTCAGACTGGAAGCGCTGGGATAGAATGGCTCCCACGCCTACCTCTGAAGCGTCAACCTCGACAATGAATTGTCTAGTGACGTCAGGAGTAACGAGGATAGGAGCGGACGTAAAACGTTCTTTTAGAAGATCAAAAGCTCCCTGGGCGGAACCGGACCACTTAAAACACGTCTTGACAGAAGTAAGAGCTGTGAGAGGGGCAGCAACTTGACCGAAATTACGAATGAAACGCCGATAGAAATTAGCGAAACCTAAAAAGCGCTGCAACTCGACACGTGACCTTGGAACGGGCCAATCACTGACAGCTTGGACCTTAGCGGAATCCATCTGAATGCCTTCAGCGGAAATAACGGAACCGAGAAAAGTAACGGAGGAGACATGAAAAGAGCACTTCTCAGCCTTTACGTAGAGACAATTCTCTAAAAGGCGCTGTAGGACACGTCGAACGTGCTGAACATGAATCTCGAGTGACGGAGAAAAAATCAGGATATCGTCAAGATAGACAAAAACAAAGATGTTCAGCATGTCTCTCAGAACATCATTAACTAATGCCTGAAAAACAGCTGGCGCATTGGCGAGACCGAACGGCAGAACCCGGTACTCAAAATGCCCTAACGGAGTGTTAAACGCCGTTTTCCACTCGTCCCCCTCTCTGATGCGCACGAGATGGTAAGCGTTACGAAGGTCCAACTTAGTAAAGCACCTGGCTCCCTGCAGAATCTCGAAGGCTGATGACATAAGGGGAAGCGGATAACGATTCTTAACCGTTATGTCATTCAGCCCTCGATAATCCACGCAGGGGCGCAGAGTACCGTCCTTCTTCTTAACAAAAAGAACCCCGCCCCGGCCGGAGAGGAAGAAGGCACTATGGTACCGGCGTCAAGAGACACAGACAAATAATCCTCGAGAGCCTTACGTTCGGGAGCCGACAGAGAGTATAGTCTACCCCGAGGAGGAGTGGTCCCCGGAAGGAGATCAATACTACAATCATACGACCGGTGAGGAGGAAGGGAGTTGGCTCGGGACCGACTGAAGACCGTGCGCAGATCATGATATTCCTCCGGCACTCCTGTCAAATCGCCAGGTTCCTCCTGAGAAGTAGGGACAGAAGAAACGGGAGGGATGGCAGACATTAAACACTTCACATGACAAGAAACGTTCCAGGATAGGATAGAATTACTAGACCAATTAATAGAAGGATTATGACATACTAGCCAGGGATGACCCAAAACAACAGGTGTAAACGGTGAACGGAAAATCAAAAAGAAATAGTCTCACTGTGGTTACCAGATACTGTGAGGGTTAAAGGTAGTGTCTCAAATCTGATACTGGGAAGATGACTACCATCTAAGGCGAACATGGGCGTAGGCTTCTCTAACTCTCTGAAAGGAATGTCATGTTTCCGAACCCATGCTTCGTCCATGAAACAACCCTCAGCCCCAGAGTCTATCAAGGCACTACATGTAGCACCCGAACCGGTCCAGCGTAGATGGACCGACAAAGTAGTACAGGATTTTGATGGAGAGACTTGAGTAGTTGCGCTCACCTGTAGCCCTCCGCTTACAGATGAGCTCTGGCTTTTACTGGACATGAATTAACAAAATGTCCAGCAACTCCGCAATAGAGGCACAGGCAGTTGGTGATCCTCCGTTCCCTCTCCTTAGTCGAGATGCGAATCCCTCCCAGCTGCATGGGCTCAGTCTCTGAGCCAGAGGAGGGAGATGGGTGCGATGCGGAGCAGGGAAACACCGTTGATGCGAGCTCTCTTCCACGAGCCCGGTGACGAAGATCTACCCGTCGTTCTATGCGGATGGCGAGAGCAATCAAAGAGTCCACATCTGAAGGAACCTCCCGGGAGAGAATCTCATCCTTAACCACTGCGTGGAGTCCCTCCAGAAAACGAGCGAGCAGCGCCGGCTCGTTCCACTCACTAGAGGCAGCAAGAGTGCGAAACTCAATAGAATAATCCGTTATGGACCGTTCACCTTGGCATAAGGAAGCCAGGGCCCTAGAAGCCTCCCTACCAAAAACTGAACGGTCAAAAACCCGAATCATCTCCTCTTTAAAGTTCTGGAACTTGTTAGAGCAATCAGCCCTTGCCTCCCAGATAGCTGTGCCCCATTCTCGAGCCCGGCCAGTAAGGAGTGAAATGACGTAAGCAACCCGAGCTCTCTCTCTAGAGTATGTGTTGGGTTGGAGAGAGAACACAATCTCACACTGCGTGAGAAAGGAGCGGCACTCAGTGGGCTGCCCGGAGTAGCAAGGTGGGTTATTAACCCTAGGTTCTGGAGGCTCGGCAGGCCAGGAAGTAACAGGTGGCACGAGACGTAGACTCTGGAACTGTCCAGAGAGGTCGGAAACCTGAGCGGCCAGGTTCTCCACGGCATGGCGAGCAGCAGACAATTCCTGCTCGTGTCTGCCGAGCATGGCTCCTTGGATCTCGACGGCAGTGTAACGAGCGTCTGAAGTCGCTGGGTCCATTCCTTGTTCGGTTCCTTCTGTCATGCAGGTGAAAGAGGACCCAAAAGCGACTTGGCGAAAACAGAGTCTTTAATCCAGTAAAGTAAATACAATCAAAAAAACACAACTTTCACTCGAAATGACGAGGACAAACTGGAGACTCGATCTTGAACAGCAGGTGAACAGCAGGTTGCCTCGGGAAGGCACTTGAACCAGACAGACTCAGACACCTGCTCACCACGCAGCATCTGAGGAAAACACGACACGACAGGGCGATACACAATCACAGCACGGTGAATTCTAAACAAGGAACCGACAGGGCAGAAACGGGAAACAAGGAGAGAAATAGGGACTCTAATCAGGGAAAAGGATCGGGAACAGGTGTGGGAAGGCTAAATGATGATTAGGGGAATAGGAACAGCTGGGAGCAGGAACGGAACGATAGAGAGAAGAGAGAGCGAGAGAGTGAGAGAGGGAGGGGGAGAGAGAGGGATAGAAAGAGGGAAAGAACCTAATAAGACCAGCAGAGGGAAACGAATAGAATGGGAAGCACAGGGACAAGACGTGATAATAAATGACAAAACATGACAAGGGCACCCTCATAGACGTCATCCTGACCAACTGGCCCTCCAAATACACCTCCGCTGTCTTCAACCAGGATCTCAGCGACCACTGCCTCATTGCCTGTATCCGCTACGGTGCCGCAGTCAAACGACCACCCCTCATCACTGTCAAACGCTCCCTAAAACACTTCTGTGAGCAGGCCTTTCTAATCGACCTGGCCCGGGTATCCTGGAAGGACATTGACCTCATCCCGTCAGTTGAGGATGCCTGGTCATTCTTTAAGAGTAACTTCCTCACCATTTTAGATAAGCATGCTCCGTTCAAAAAATGCAGAACTAAGAACAGATACAGCCCTTGGTTCACTCCAGACCTGACTGCCCTCGACCAGCACAAAAACATCCTGTGGCGGACTGCAATAGCATCGAACAGTCCCCGCGATATGCAACTGTTCAGGGAAGTCAGGAACCAATACACGCAGTCAGTCAGGAAAGATAAGGCCAGCTTCTTCAGGCAGAAGTTTGCATCCTGTAGCTCCAACTCCAAAAAGTTCTGGGACACTGTGAAGTCCATGGAGAACAAGAGCACCTCCTCCCAGCTGCCCACTGCACTGAGGCTAGGGAACACGGTCACCACCGACAAATCCATGATTATCGAAAACTTCAACAAGCATTTCTCAACGGCTGGCCATGCCTTCCGCCTGGCTACTCCTACCTCGGCCAACAGCCCCGGCCCCCCCGCAGCTCCTCGCCCAAGCCTCTGCAGATTCTCCTTTACCCAAATCCAGATAGCAGATGTTCTGAAAGAGCTGCAAAACCTGGACCCGTATAAATCAGCTGGGCTTGACAATCTGGACCCTCTATTTCTGAAACTATCCGCCGCCATTGTCGCAACCCCTATTACCAGCCTGTTCAACCTCTCTTTCATATCGTCTGAGATCCCCAAGGACTGGAAAGCTGCCGCAGTCATCTCCCTTTTCAAAGGGGGTGACACCCTGGACCCAAACTGTTACAGACCTATATCCATCCTGCCCTGCCTATCTAAGGTCTTCGAAAGCCAAGTCAACAAACAGGTGACTGACCATCTCGAATCCCACCGTACCTTCTCCGCTATGCAATCCGGTTTCCGAGCCGGTCACGGGTGCACCTCAGCCACACTCAAGGTACTAAACGACATCATAACCGCCATCGATAAAAGACAGTACTGTGCAGCCGTCTTCATCGACCTCGCCAAGGCTTTCGACTCTGTCAATCACCATATTCTTATCGGCAGACTCAGTAGCCTCGGTTTTTCGGATGACTGCCTTGCCTGGTTCACCAATTACTTTGCAGACAGAGTTCAGTGTGTCAAATCGGAGGGCATGTTGTCCGGTCCCCTGGCAGTCTCTATGGGGGTGCCACAGGCTTCAATTCTCGGGCCGACTCTTTTCTCTGTATATATCAATGATGTTGCTCTTGCTGCGGGCGATTCCCTGATCCACCTCTACGCAGACGACACCATTGTATACACTTTCGGCCCGTCATTGGACACTGTGCTATCTAACCTCCAATCGAGCTTCAATGCCATACAACACTCCTTCCGTGGCCTCCAACTGCTCTTAAACGCTAGTAAAACCAAATGCATGCTTTTCAACCGATCGCTGCTTGCACCCGCATGCCCGACTAGCATCACCACACTGGATGGCTCCGACCTTGAATATGTGGACACCTATAAGTACCTAGGTGTCTGGCTAGACTGCAAACTCTCCTTCCAGACCCATATCAAACATCTCCAATCGAAAATCAAATCAAGAATCGGCTTTCTATTCCGCAACAAAGCCTCCTTCACTCACGCTGCCAAGCTTACCCTAGTAAAACTGACTATCCTACCGATCCTCGACTTCGGCGACGTCATCTACAAAATTGCTTCCAACACTCTACTCAGCAAACTGGATGCAGTTTATCACAGTGCCATCCGTTTTGTCACTAAAGCACCTTATATTACCCACCACTGCGACTTGTATGCTCTAGTCGGCTGGCCCTCGCTACATATTCGTCGCCAGACCCACTGGCTTCAGGTCATCTACAAGGCCATGCTAGGCAAAGCTCCGCCTTATCTCAGCTCACTGGTCACGATGGCAACACCCATCCGTAGCACGCGCTCCAGCAGGTTTATCTCATTGATCATCCCTAAAGCCAACACCTCATTCGGCCGCCTTTCGTTCCAGTACTCTGCTGCCTGTGACTGGAACTAATTGCAAAAATCGCTGAAGTTGGAAACTTTTATCTCCCTCACCAACTTCAAACATCAGCTAGCTGAGCAGCTAACCGATCACTGCAGCTGTACATAATCTATTGGTAAATAGCACACCCATTTTCACCGACCTCATCCCCGCAGTTTTTATTTATTTACTTTTCTGCTCTTTTGCACACCAATATCTCTACCTGTACATGATCATTTATCACTTCAGTGTTAATCTGCAATATTGTAATTATTCGCCTACCTCCTCATGCCTTTTGCACACATTGTATATAGACTCCCCTTTTTTTCTCTGTGTTATTGACTTGTTAATTGTTTACTCCATGTGTAACTCTGTGTTGTCTGTTCACACTGCTATGCTTTATCTTGGCCAGGTCGCAGTTGCAAATGAGAACTTGTTCTCAACTAGCCTACCTGGTTAAATAAAGGTGAAATAAAAAAAAATAAAAAAATAAAAAAACAACAAACGAGTGAAACTAATTACAGCCTATCTGGTGACTAACACAGAGACAGGTACAATCACCCACGAAATACAACGTGCACTCAGGCTGCCTAAATACGGTTCCCAATCCGAGACAACGAGAATCAGCTGACTCCATTAGGAATCGCCTCAGGCAGCCAAGCCTAACTAGACACACCCCTAATAATACACACTCCCAATTAATACAACCCCAATACGAAATACAACATATAAACCCATGTCACACCCTGGCCTACCCAAACATATAACAAAAACACAAGATACAATGACCAAGGAGTGACAGTACCCAGTATAACTGTACCTAGTATAACTGTACCCAGTATAACTAGTATAACTGTACCTACTATAACTGTACCCAGTATAACTAGTATAACTGTACCTAGTTTAACTGTACATAGTATAACTGTACCTTGTATAACTGTACCTAGTATAACTGTACCTAGTATAACTAGTATAACTGTACCTACTATAACTGTACCCATTATAACTAGTATAACTGTACCTAGTATAACTGTACCCAGTATAACTGTACCTAGTATAACTGTACCCAGTATAACTGTACCTAGTATAACTGTACCTAGTATAACTGTACCTAGTATAACTGTACCCAGTATAACTGTACCTAGTATAACTGTACCTAGTATAACTGTATCCAGTATAACTGTACCTAGTATAACTGTACCTAGTATAACTGTAACTAGTATAACTGTAACTAGTATAACTAGTATAACTGTACCCAGTATAACTGTACCTAGTATAACTGTAACTAGTATAACTGTACCCGGTATAACTGTACCTAGTATAACTGTAACTAGTATAACTGTACCTAGTAGAACTGTAACTAGTATAATTAGTATAACTGTACCCAGTATAACTGTACCTAGTATAACTGTAACTAGTATAACTGTAACTAGTATAACTGTACCCATTATAACTGTACCTAGTATAACGGTAACTAGTATAACTGTACCTACTATAACTGTACCTAGTATAACTGTAACTAGTATAACTGTACCCAGTATAACTGTACCTAGTATAACTGTACCCAGTATAACTGTACCCAGTATAACTGTACCCAGTATAACTGTACCTAGTATAACTGTACCTAGTATAACTGTATCCAGTATAACTGTATCCAGTATAACTGTACCCAGTATAACTGTACCCAGTATAACTAGTATAACTGTACCTACTATAACTGTACACAGTATAACTAGTATAACAGTACCTAGTATAACTGTACCTAGTATAACTAGTATAACTGTACCCAGTATAACTGTACCTAGTATAACTGTAACTAGTATAACTGTAACTAGTATAACTGTACCCAGTATAACTGTACCTAGTATAACTGTACCTAGTATAATTAGTATAACTGTACCCAGTATAACTGTACCTAGTATAACTGTAACTATTATAACTGTAACTAGTATTACTGTACCTAGTATAACTGTAACTAGTATAACTGTACCTAGTATAACTGTACCTAGTATAACTGTATCTAGTATAACTGTACCCAGTATAACTGTATCTAGTATAACTAGTATAACTGTACCTACTATAACTGTACCCAGTATAACTGTACCTAGTTTAACTGTACCTAGTTTAACTGTACCTAGTATAACTGTACCTAGTATAACTGTACCTAGTATAACTGTACCCAGTATAACTGTACCTAGTATAACTGTAACTAGTATAACTGTACCTAGTATAACTGTACCTAGTATAACTGTAACTAGTATAATTAGTATAACTGTACCCAGTATAACTGTACCTAGTATAACTGTAACTAGTATAACTGTAACTAGTATAACTGTACCTAGTATAACTGTACCCAGTATAACTAGTATAACTGTACCTAGTATAACTGTAACTAGTATAACTATACCTAGCATAACTGTACCTAGTATAACTGTACACAGTATAACTAGTATAACTGTACCTAGTATAACTGTACCTAGTATAACTGTACCTAGTAGAACTGTAACTAGTATAATTAGTATAACTGTACCCAGTATAACTGTACCTAGTATAACTGTAACTAGTATAACTGTAACTAGTATAACTGTACCCAGTATAACTGTACCTAGTATAATGGTAACTAGTATAACTGTACCTACTATAACTGTACCTAGTATAACTGTAACTAGTATAACTGTACCCAGTATAACTGTACCTAGTATAAATGTAACTAGTATTACTGTACCTAGTATAACTGTAACTAGTATTACTGTACCTAGTATAACTGTAACTAGTATAACTGTACCTAGTATAACTGTACCTGGTATAACTGTAACTATTATAACTGTACCCAGTATAACTGTACCTAGTATAACTGTACCCAGTATAACTGTACCCAGTATAACTGTACCCAGTATAACTGTACCCGGTATAACTGTAACTAGTATAACTGTACCCAGTATAACTGTACCTAGTATAAGTGTACCCAGTAAAACTGTACCTAGTATAACTGTACCCAGTATAACTGTACCTAGTATCACTGTACCCAGTATAACTGTACCTAGTATAACTGTACCTAGTATAACTGTACCCAGTATAACTGTACCTAGTATAACTGTACCTATTATAACTGTATCCAGTATAACTGTACCTAGTATAACTGTACCTAGTATAACTGTAACTAGTATAACTAGTATAACTGTACCCAGTATAACTGTACCTAGTATAACTGTACCTAGTATAACTGTACCCAGTATAACTGTACCTAGTATAATGGTAACTAGTATAACTGTACCTACTATAACTGTACCTAGTATAACTGTAACTAGTATAACTGTACCCAGTATAACTGTACCTAGTATAAATGTAACTAGTATTACTGTACCTAGTATAACTGTAACTAGTATAACTAGTATAACTGTACCCAGTATAACTGTACCTAGTATAACTGTACCTAGTATAACTGTACCCAGTATAACTGTACCCAGTATAACTGTACCTAGTATAATGGTAACTAGTATAACTGTACCTACTATAACTGTACCTAGTATACCTGTACCTAGTATAACTGTACCTAGTATAACTGTAACTAGTATAATTAGTATAACTGTACCCAGTATAACTGTACCTAGTATAACTGTACCTAGTATAACTGTACCCAGTATAACTGTAACTAGTATAACTGTACCCAGTATAACTGTACATAGTATAACTGTATCTAGTATAACTGTACCCAGTATAACTGTACCTAGTATATCTGTACCCAGTATAACTAGTATAACTGTACCTAGTATAACTGTACCCAGTATAACTAGTATAACTGTACCTAGTATAACTGTAACTAGTATAACTATACCTAGTATAACTGTACCTAGTATAACTGTACACAGTATAACTAGTATAACTGTACCTAGTATAACTGTATCTAGTATAACTGTATCCAGTATAACTGTACCCATTATAACTGTACCC
This sequence comes from Oncorhynchus gorbuscha, assembly GCF_021184085.1. Lineage (NCBI taxonomy): Eukaryota > Metazoa > Chordata > Actinopteri > Salmoniformes > Salmonidae > Oncorhynchus > Oncorhynchus gorbuscha. The sequence continues at coordinate 15,972,301 of NC_060185.1, forward strand.
AGTATAACTAGTATAACTGTACCTACTATAACTGTACCCAGTATAACTAGTATAACAGTACCTAGTATAACTGTACCTAGTATAACTGTTACTAGTATAACTAGTATAACTGTACCCAGTATAACTGTAACTAGTATAACTGTACCCAGGATAACTGTACCTAGTATAACTGTAACTAGTATAATTAGTATAACTGTACCCAGTATAACTGTACCTAGTATAACTGTACCCAGTATAACTGTACCCAGTATAACTGTAACTAGTATAACTGTACCTAGTATAACTGTACCTAGTATAACTGTACCTAGTATAACTGTATCTAGTATAACTGTACCCAGTATAACTGTACCTAGTATAACTGTACCTAGTATAACTGTACCCAGTATAACTGTACCTAGTATAACTGTACCTAGTATAACTGTATCTAGTATAACTGTACCCAGTATAACTGTATCTAGTATAACTAGTATAACTGTACCTACTATAACTGTACCCAGTATAACTGTACCTAGTTTAACTGTACCTAGTTTAACTGTACCTAGTTTAACTGTACCTAGTATAACTGTATCAAGTATAACTGTTTCGAGTATAACTGTACCCAGTAAAACTGTACCTAGTATAACTGTAACTAGTATAACTGTACCCAGTATAACTGTACCTAGTATAACTGTAACTAGTATAACTGTACCTAGTATAACTGTACCTAGTATAACTGTAACTAGTATAATTAGTATAACTGTACCTAGTATAACTGTACACAGTATAACTAGTATAACTGTACCTAGTATAACTGTACCTAGTGTAACTGTACCTAGTAGAACTGTAACTAGTATAATTAGTATAACTGTACCCAGTATAACTGTACCTAGTAGAACTGTAACTAGTATAACTGTAACTAGTATAACTGTACCCAGTATAACTGTACCTAGTATAATGGTAACTAGTATAACTGTACCTACTATAACTGTACCTAGTATAACTGTAACTAGTATAACTGTACCCAGTATAACTGTACCTAGTATAAATGTAACTAGTATTACTGTACCTAGTATAACTGTAACTAGTATTACTGTACCTAGTATAACTGTAACTAGTATAACTGTACCTAGTATAACTGTACCTGGTATAACTGTAACTATTATAACTGTACCTAGTATAACTGTACCCAGTATAACTGTACCCAGTATAACTGTACCCAGTATAACTGTACCTGGTATAACTGTAACTAGTATAACTGTACCCAGTATAACTGTACCTAGTATAAGTGTACCCAGTAAAACTGTACCTAGTATAACTGTACCCAGTATAACTGTACCTAGTATCACTGTACCCAGTATAACTGTACCTAGTATAACTGTACCTAGTATAACTGTACCCAGTATAACTGTACCTAGTATAACTGTACCTAGTATAACTGTACCCAGTATAACTGTACCTAGTATAACTGTACCTATTATAACTGTATCCAGTATAACTGTACCTAGTATAACTGTACCTAGTATAACTGTAACTAGTATAACTAGTATAACTGTACCCAGTATAACTGTACCTAGTATAACTGTAACTAGTATAACTGTACCCAGTATAACTGTACCTAGTATAACTGTACCTAGTATAACTGTACCTAGTATAACTGTAACTAGTATAATTAGTATAACTGTAACTAGTATAATTAGTATAACTGTACCCAGTATAACTGTACCTAGTATAACTGTACCTAGTATAACTGTACCTAGTATAACTGTACCCAGTATAACTGTAACTAGTATAACTGTACCCAGTATAACTGTACATAGTATAACTGTATCTAGTATAACTGTACCCAGTATAACTGTACCTAGTATATCTGTACCCAGTATAACTAGTATAACTGTACCTAGTATAACTGTACCCAGTATAACTAGTATAACTGTACCTAGTATAACTGTAACTAGTATAACTATACCTAGTATAACTGTACCTAGTATAACTGTACACAGTATAACTAGTATAACTGTACCTAGTATAACTGTATCTAGTATAACTGTATCCAGTATAACTGTACCCATTATAACTGTACCCAGTATAACTAGTATAACTGTACCTACTATAACTGTACCCAGTATAACTAGTATAACAGTACCTAGTATAACTGTACCTAGTATAACTGTTACTAGTATAACTAGTATAACTGTACCCAGTATAACTGTAACTAGTATAACTGTACCCAGTATAACTGTACCTAGTATAACTGTAACTAGTATAATTAGTATAACTGTACCCAGTATAACTGTACCTAGTATAACTGTACCCAGTATAACTGTACCCAGTATAACTGTAACTAGTATAACTGTACCTAGTATAACTGTACCTAGTATAACTGTACCTAGTATAACTGTATCTAGTATAACTGTACCCAGTATAACTGTACCCAGTATAACTAGTATAACTGTACCTACTATAACTGTACCCAGTATAACTAGTATAACTGTACCTAGTATAACTGTAACTAGTATAACTATACCTAGTATAACTGTACCTAGTATAACTGTACACAGTATAACTAGTATAACTGTACCTAGTATAACTGTACCTAGTATAACTGTATCTAGTATAACTGTACCCAGTATAAATGTACCCAGTATAACTAGTATAACTGTACCTACTATAACTGTACCCAGTATAACTGTACCTAGTTTAACTGTACCTAGTATAACTGTATCAAGTATAACTGTTTTGAGTATAACTGTACCCAGTATAACTGTACCCAGTATAACTGTAACTAGTATAACTGTAACTAGTATAACTGTACCTAGAATAACTGTACCTAGTATAACTGTAACTAGTATAACTGTAACTAGTATAACTGTACCCAGTATAACTGTACCTAGTATAACGGTAACTAGTATAACTGTACCTAGTGTAACTGTACCCAGTATAACTGTACCCAGTATAACTGTACCCAGATTAACTGTATCTAGTAGAACTGTACCTAGTATAACTGTACCTAGTATAACTGTATCTAGTATAACTGTACCTGGTATAACTGTACCTAGTATAACTGTACCTAGTATAACTGTATCTAGTATAACTGTACCTAGTGTAACTGTACCTAGTATCACTGTACCCAGTATAACTGTACCTAGTATAACTGTACCTAGTATAACTGTAACTAGTATAACTAGTATAACTGTACCTACTATAACTGTACCTAGTATAACTGTAACTAGTATAACTGTACCCAGTATAACTGTACCTAGTATAACTGTACCTAGTATAACTGTAACTAGTATTACTGTACCTAGTATAACTGTAACTAGTATAACTGTACCTAGTATAACTGTACCCAGTATAACTGTATCCAGTATAACTGTACCTAGAATAACTGTACCCAGTATAACTGTACCTAGTATAACTGTACCTAGTATAACTGTAACTAGTATAACTGTACCCAGTATAACTGTACCTAGTATAAATGTACCTAGTATAACTGTACCTAGTATAACTGTAACTAGTATAACTGTACCCAGTATAACTGTACCTAGTATAACTGTACCCAGTATAACTGTACCCAGTATAACTGTACCTAGTATAACAGTTCCCAGTATAACTGCCATGTTTCAAACAAACAGCAATGTTATTCTGTTCATACTGTTTCCCTGACAACAGAGATGTTTCTGTATTTAACCAGAAAAGTCAGTTCAAAACAAATTCTTATTTACAATGACAGCCTACCCCAGCCGACACTGGGCCAATTGCGCACCGCCCTATAGGACACCCAATCACAGTCGAAGGTGATGCAGCCTGGATTTGAACCAGGGACTGCAGTTGACGTCTCTTGCACTGAGATGCAGTGCCTTAGACCACTGCGCCACTCAGGAGCCCGTAGGTGTGGGGGAGGGTGTGTGTGTCTGTGTCCGTGTGTGTGCTCTTCAAAACTCCTCTCGAAACTGTGAAAAGAATCTCTTAATAAAAGCCATCAAGTCAAACACAAACACGCTGTCGTCTAAACCAAGGCTAGGCAGACAGACAGACAGACAGACAGACAGACAGACAGACAGACAGACAGACAGACAGACAGACAGACAGACAGACAGACAGACAGACAGACAGACAGACAGACAGACAGACAGACAGACAGACAGACAGACAGACAGACAGACAGACAGACAGACAGACAGACAGACAGACAGACAGACAGACAGACAGACAGACAGACAGAATAGAAGCAGTGTAAACACTATAAAGTACAGATTGTAGAACCTTTGTACTGGATCATAACGTACACGACTACTGTGGACAGTCTCACCAGCACGGGCATACAGGTAACTGACAAAATGAAGGAAATACCAACAAAAAGGGTCTTAATAGGGCCAGCAAGCATTTCACTACACTCCCATTAACATCTGTTAACCATGTGTATGTGACCAATACAATTTGATTTGATGAGCCAGTACAGTTCCAATGTCCCTACCTGGGCTCGAACCAGGGACCCTCTGCACACATCAACAACTGCCTCCAACAAAGCATAGTTACCTATAGCTCCACAAAAGGCACGGCCCCTAAAGGCACGGTCCCTAAAGGCACGGTCCCTAAAAAATGATTTTATTTTTAATCTGGCAGTTACATGTTTTATTCTGGCAGTTACATGTTTTATTCTGGCAGTTACATGTTTTATTCTGGCAGTTACCTGTTTTATTCTGGCAGTTACCTGTTTTATTCTGTCACTTACCTGTTTTATTCTGTCAGTTACCTGTTAAATTCTGGCAGTTACATGTTTTATTTTGGCAGTTACCTGTTTTATTCTGGCAGTTACCTGTTTTATTCTGGCAGTTACATGTTTTATTCTGGCAGTTACATGTTTTATTCTGGCAGTTACATGTTTTATTCTGGCAGTTACATGTTTTATTCTGGCAGTTACCTGTTTTATTCTGGCAGTTACCTGTTTTAATCTGGCAGTTGCCAAATTTGTCTGGCAGTTACATGTTTTATTCTGGCAGTTACCTGTTTTAATCAGGAAGTTACCTGTTTTATTCTGGCAGTTACCTGTTTTATTCTGGCAGATACCTGTTAATTCTGGCAGTTACATGTTTTATTCTGGCAGTTACATGTTTTATTCTGGCAGTTACCTGTTTTATTCTGGCAGTTACCTGTTTTATTCTGGCAGTAACCTGTTTTATTCTGGCAGTAACCTGTTTTATTCTGGCAGTAACCTGTTTTATTCTGGCAGTTACCTGTTCAATTCTGGCAGTTACATGTTTTATTCTGACAGTTACTTGTTCAATTCTGGCAGTTACCTGTTTTATTCTGGCAGTTACCTGTTTTATTCTGGCAGTTACCTGTTTTATTCTGGCAGTTACCTGTTTTATTCTGGCAGTAACCTGTTTTATTCTGGCAGTTACCTGTTTTATTCTGGCAGTTACCTGTTTTATTCTGGCAGTTACATGTTTTATTCTGGCAGTTGCCAAATTTGTCTGGCAGTTACATGTTTTATTCTGGCAGTTACCTGTTTTAATCAGGAAGTTGCCTGTTTTATTCTGGCAGTTACCTGTTTTATTCTGGCAGTTACATGTTTTATTCTGGCAGTTACCTGTTTTATTCTGGCAGTTACCTGTTTTATTCTGGCAGTTACCTGTTTTATTCTGGCAGTTACCTGTTTTATTCTGACAGTTACATGTTTTATTCTGGCAGTTACATGTTTTATTCTGGCAGTTACATGTTTTATTCTGGCAGTTGCCAAATTTGTCTGGCAGTTACATGTTTTATTCTGGCAGTTACCTGTTTTAATCAGGAAGTTACCTGTTTTATTCTGGCAGTTACCTGTTTTATTCTGGCAGATACCTGTTAATTCTGGCAGTTACATGTTTTATTCTGGCAGTTACATGTTTTATTCTGGCAGTTACCTGTTTTATTCTGGCAGTAACCTGTTTTATTCTGGCAGTAACCTGTTTTATTCTGGCAGTAACCTGTTTTATTCTGGCAGTTACCTGTTCAATTCTGGCAGTTACATGTTTTATTCTGACAGTTACTTGTTCAATTCTGGCAGTTACCTGTTTTATTCTGGCAGTTACCTGTTTTATTCTGGCAGTTACCTGTTTTATTCTGGCAGTAACCTGTTTTATTCTGGCAGTTACCTGTTTTATTCTGGCAGTTACCTGTTTTATTCTGGCAGTTACATGTTTTATTCTGGCAGTTGCCAAATTTGTCTGGCAGTTACATGTTTTATTCTGGCAGTTACCTGTTTTAATCAGGAAGTTGCCTGTTTTATTCTGGCAGTTACCTGTTTTATTCTGGCAGTTACATGTTTTATTCTGGCAGTTACCTGTTTTATTCTGGCAGTTACCTGTTTTATTCTGGCAGTTACCTGTTTTATTCTGGCAGTTACCTGTTTTATTCTGGCAGTTACCTGTTTTATTCTGACAGTTACATGTTTTATTCTGGCAGTTACATGTTTTATTCTGGCAGTTACATGTTTTATTCTGGCAGTTGCCAAATTTGTCTGGCAGTTACATGTTTTATTCTGGCAGTTACCTGTTTTAATCAGGAAGTTACCTGTTTTATTCTGGCAGTTACCTGTTTTATTCTGGCAGATACCTGTTAATTCTGGCAGTTACATGTTTTATTCTGGCAGTTACATGTTTTATTCTGGCAGTTACCTGTTTTATTCTGGCAGTTACCTGTTTTATTCTGGCAGTAACCTGTTTTATTCTGGCAGTAACCTGTTTTATTCTGGCAGTAACCTGTTTTATTCTGGCAGTTACCTGTTCAATTCTGGCAGTTACATGTTTTATTCTGACAGTTACTTGTTCAATTCTGGCAGTTACCTGTTTTATTCTGGCAGTTACCTGTTTTATTCTGGCAGTTACCTGTTTTATTCTGGCAGTTACCTGTTTTATTCTGGCAGTTACCTGTTTTATTCTGGCAGTAACCTGTTTTATTCTGGCAGTTACCTGTTCAATTCTGGCAGTTACATGTTTTATTCTGACAGTTACTTGTTCAATTCTGGCAGTTACCTGTTTTATTCTGGCAGTTACCTGTTCTATTCTGGCAGTTACCTGTTCTATTCTGGCAGTTACCTGTTCTATTCTGGCAGTTACCTGTTCTATTCTGGCAGTTACCTGTTAATTCTGGCAGTTACATGTTTTATTCTAGCAGTTACATGTTTTATTCTGGCAGTTACCTGTTTTATTCTGGCAGTTACCTGTTTTATTCTGGCAGTTACCTGTTTTATTCTGGCAGTAACCTGTTTTATTCTGGCAGTAACCTGTTTTATTCTGGCAGTTACCTGTTCAATTCTGGCAGTTACATGTTTTATTCTGGCAGTTGCCAAATTTGTCTGGCAGTTACATGTTTTATTCTGGCAGTTACCTGTTTTATTCTGGCAGTTACCTGTTTTATTCTGGCAGTTACATGTTTTATTCTGGCAGTTACCTGTTTTATTCTGGCAGTTACATGTACAGTGGGGCAAAAAAGTATTTAGTCAGCCACCAATTGTGCAAGTTCTCCCACTTAAAAAGATGAGGCCTGTAATTTTCATCATAGGTACACTTCAACTATGACAGACAAAATGAGAAAAACATTTCCAGAAACTCACATTGTAGGATTTTTAATGAAGTTATTTGCAAATTATGGTGGAAAATAAGTAAAATTACAGGCCTCTCTCATCTTTTTAAGCGGGAGATCTTGCACAATTGCTGGCTGACTAAATACTTTTTGGCCCCACTGTATGTGATAGAGAAAAAGACAGGGGAGAGCAAGAGAGAGAGAGAGGAACATGAGGGAGATTAAAAAGTTAAAAGAGATTGAGACGGGGAGAGAGGAGCTAAGAGAAAATAGAGGGAGAAAAACGTTCCTGATATTGCTTGGAGACAATTTAGGAAAACATGTTGTGATGCATCATTTTACTGGCTTCATGATGTGTGTGATGGTAAAACAGTGTGTGTGTGTGTGTGTGTGTGTGTGTGTGTGTGTGTGTGTGTGTGTGTGTGTGTGTGTGTGTGTGTGTGTGTGTGTGTGTGTGTGTGTGTGTGTGTGTGTGTGTGTGTGTGTGTGTGTGTGTGTGCGTGTGCGTGCGTGTCAGGTTCATTAATGAAAGGACATGTTTTATGGAAACGATGGATTCACATCTCACTGGAACCTTCCGTCAGCTATCCACACACACACCATCTGTCTGCTATTACGACCAACACATGCATACACTGACAAGAGACAGAGAGCGAAAGAGAGAGATAGCGAGCGATAGAGAGAGATAGAAAGAGAGGGAGAGGGAGTGAGAGAAAGAGAAAGAAAGAGAGAGAGAATGAGAGAGAGAGACAGAGACAGAGAGAGGGGAGAGAGAGGGGTGAGAGCGAGACAGATCGATCAGGTAGAGAGATGGACAGATGAGGTAAAGAGATGGATAGATGAAAAAGGAAAGGAGTGAGAGAGAATCTGCAGATCAATCTTTTCTCCAGAAATAATATTAAGGATTTATTTATTTATTTATTTTGAATTAGAAAAGCGCAGAGAGAAGAGGGAGAGGAGAGGGGGAAAGAAGTGATGGATGGAGAAGAGGAAATGAATAGAGGAGAGGAATGAAGAGAGAAACGGGAGAGAAGGGGAGAAAGCATGGATAGGAGAGGTGAATTGAAAGACGGATGTAGATGGAGAAGAGATGGAGGAGAGATGGAGGAGAGATGGAAGAGAGATGGAAGAGCAGGGAGAGATGGAGGAGAGATGGAGGAGAGATGGAGGAGAGATGGAAGAGAAGGGAGAGATGGAGGAGAGATGGAAGAGAGATGGAGGAGAGATGGAAGAGAGATGGAGGAGAGATGGAGGAGAGATGGAGGAGAGATGGAAGAGAGATGGAAGAGAGATGGAAGAGCAGGGAGAGATGGAGGAGAGATGGAAGAGAGATGGAAGAGAGGGAGAGATGGAGGAGAGATGGAAGAGAGGGAGAGATGGAGGAGAGATGGAAGAGAGATGGAGGAGAGATGGAAGAGAGATGGAAGAGAGGGAGAGATGGAGGAGAGATGGAGGAGAGATGGAGGAGAGATGGAGGAGAGATGGAAGAGAGATGGAGGAGAGATGGAAGAGAGATGGAAGAGAGATGGAAGAGAGATGGAAGAGAGATGGAAGAGCAGGGAGAGATGGAGGAGAGATGGAGGAGAGATGGAAGAGAGATGGAAGAGAGATGGAAGAGCAGGGAGAGATGGAGGAGAGATGGAAGAGAGATGGAAGAGAGATGGAAGAGAGATGGAAGAGAGATGGAAGAGCAGGGAGAGATGGAGGAGAGATGGAGGAGAGATGGAGGAGAGATGGAGGAATAATAATAATATAATAATAATAATAATAAGGAGAGATGGAAGAGAGATGGAAGAGCAGGGAGAGATGGAGGAGAGATGGAGGAGAGATGGAAGAGAGATGGAGGAGAGATGGAAGAGAGATGGAAGAGAGATGGAAGAGAGATGGAGGAGAGATGGAGGAGAGATGGAAGAGAGATGGAAGAGAGATGGAAGAGAGATGGAAGAGAGATGGAAGAGAGATGGAAGAGCAGGGAGAGATGGAGGAGAGATGGAAGAGAAGGGAGAGATGGAGGAGAGATGGAGGAGAGATGGAGGAGAGATGGAGGAGAGATGGAGGAGAGATGGAAGAGAGATGGAAGAGAGATGGAAGAGAGATGGAAGAGCAGGGAGAGATGGAGGAGAGATGGAAGAGAAGGGAGAGCTGGAGGAGAGATGGAGGAGAGATGGAGGAGAGATGGAGGAGAGATGGAAGAGAAGGGAGGAGAGATGGAAGAGAGATGGAAGAGAGATGGAAGAGCAGGGAGAGATGGAGGAGAGATGGAGGAGAGATGGAAGAGAGATGGAAGAGAGATGGAGGAGAGATGGAGGAGAGATGGAGGAGAGATGGAAGAGAGATGGAAGAGAAGGGAGAGATGGAGGAGAGATGGAAGAGAAGGGAGAGATGGAGGAGAGATGGAGGAGAGATGGAGGAGGGGAGAGATGGAAGAGAGGGAGAGATAGAGGAGAGATGGAGAGATGGAATTGCAGGGAGAGATGGAGGAGAGATGGAAGAGAAGGGAGAGATGGAGGAGAGATGGAGGAGAGATGGAGGAGGGGAGAGATGGAAGAGAGGGAGAGATAGAGGAGAGATGGAGAGATGGAATTGCAGGGAGAGATGGAGGAGAGATGGGAGAGATGGAGGAGAGATGGAGGAGAGATGGAAGAGAGATGGAAGAGAGATGGAGGAGAGATGGAGGAGAGATGGAAGAGAGATGGAAGAGAGATGGAAGAGAGATGGAAGAGAGATGGAAGAGCAGGGAGAGATGGAGGAGAGATGGAAGAGAAGGGAGAGATGGAGGAGAGATGGAGGAGAGATGGAGGAGAGATGGAGGAGAGATGGAGGAGAGATGGAGGAGAGATGGAGGAGAGATGGAAGAGAAGGGAGAGATGGAGGAGAGATGGATGAGTGATGGAAGAGAGATGGAAGAGCAGGGAGAGATGGAGGAGAGATGGAAGAGAAGGGAGAGATGGAGGAGAGATGGAGGAGAGATGGAGGAGAGATGGAAGAGAGATGGAAGAGAAGGGAGAGATGGAGGAGAGATGGAAGAGAAGGGAGAGATGGAGGAGAGATGGAGGAGAGATGGAGGAGGGGAGAGATGGAAGAGAGGGAGAGATAGAGGAGAGATGGAGAGATGGAATTGCAGGGAGAGATGGAGGAGAGATGGAAGAGAAGGGAGAGATGGAGGAGAGATGGAGGAGAGATGGAGGAGAGATGGAGGAGGGGAGAGATGGAAGAGAGGGAGAGATAGAGGAGAGATGGAGAGATGGAATTGCAGGGAGAGATGGAGGAGAGATGGAAGAGAAGGGAGAGATGGAGGAGAGATGGAGGAGAGATGGAGGAGGGGAGAGATGGAAGAGAGGGAGAGATAGAGGAGAGATGGAGAGATGGAAGAGCAGGGAGAGCTGGAGGAGAGATGGAAGAGAAGGGAGAGATGGAGGAGAGATGGAAGAGAAGGGAGAGATGGAGGAGAGATGGAAGAGAAGGGAGAGATGGAGGGGAGAGATGGAGGAGAGATGGAAGAGCATGGAGAGATGGAGGAGAGATGGAGGAGGGGAGAGATGGAGGAGGGGAGAGATGGAGGAGAGATGGAAGAGCAGGGAGAGATGGAGGAGAGATGGAAGAGAAGGGAGAGATGGAGGAGAGATGGAGGAGAGATGGAGGAGAGATGGAGGAGAGATGGAGGAGAGATGGAGGAGAGATGGAGGAGAGATGGAAGAGAAGGATGAGTGATGGAAGAGAGATGGAAGAGCAGGGAGAGATGGAGGAGAGATGGAAGAGAAGGGAGAGATGGAGGAGAGATGGAGGAGAGATGGAGGAGAGATGGAAGAGAGATGGAAGAGAAGGGAGAGATGGAGGAGAGATGGAAGAGAAGGGAGAGATGGAGGAGAGATGGAGGAGAGATGGAGGAGGGGAGAGATGGAAGAGAGGGAGAGATAGAGGAGAGATGGAGAGATGGAATTGCAGGGAGAGATGGAGGAGAGATGGAATAGATGGAGGAGAGATGGAGGAGAGATGGAGGAGGGGAGAGATGGAAGAGAGGGAGAGATAGAGGAGAGATGGAGAGATGGAATTGCAGGGAGAGATGGAGGAGAGATGGAAGAGAAGGGAGAGATGGAGGAGAGATGGAAGAGAAGGGAGAGATGGAGGAGGGGAGAGATGGAGGAGAGATGGAAGAGCATGGAGAGATGGAGGAGAGATGGAGGAGGGGAGAGATGGAGGAGGGGAGAGATGGAGGAGAGATGGAAGAGCAGGGAGAGATGGAGGAGAGATGGAAGAGAAGGGAGAGATGGAGGAGAGATGGAGGAGAGATGGAGGAGAGATGGAGGAGAGATGGAGGAGAGATGGAGGAGAGATGGAGGAGAGATGGAAGAGAAGGATGAGTGATGGAAGAGAGATGGAAGAGCAGGGAGAGATGGAGGAGAGATGGAAGAGAAGGGAGAGATGGAGGAGAGATGGAGGAGAGATGGAGGAGAGATGGAAGAGAGATGGAAGAGAAGGGAGAGATGGAGGAGAGATGGAAGAGAAGGGAGAGATGGAGGAGAGATGGAGGAGAGATGGAGGAGGGGAGAGATGGAAGAGAGGGAGAGATAGAGGAGAGATGGAGAGATGGAATTGCAGGGAGAGATGGAGGAGAGATGGAAGAGATGGAGGAGAGATGGAGGAGAGATGGAGGAGGGGAGAGATGGAAGAGAGGGAGAGATAGAGGAGAGATGGAGAGATGGAATTGCAGGGAGAGATGGAGGAGAGATGGAAGAGAAGGGAGAGATGGAGGAGAGATGGAGGAGAGATGGAGGAGGGGAGAGATGGAAGAGAGGGAGAGATAGAGGAGAGATGGAGAGATGGAAGAGCAGGGAGAGCTGGAGGAGAGATGGAAGAGAAGGGAGAGATGGAGGAGGGGAGAGATGGAGGAGAGATGGAAGAGCATGGAGAGATGGAGGAGAGATGGAGGAGGGGAGAGATGGAGGAGGGGAGAGATGGAGGAGAGATGGAAGAGAGATGTAGGAGAGACGGAGGAGAGATGGAAGAGAAGGGAGAGATGGAGGAGAGATGGAAGAGAAGGGAGAGATGGAGGAGAGAGGGAAGAGAGATGGAGGAGAGATGGAAGAGAGATGGAGGAGAGATGGAAGAGAGATGGAAGAGAGATGGAAGAGAGATGGAGGAGAGATGGAGGAGAGATGGAAGAGAGATGGAAGAGCAGGGAGAGATGGAGGAGAGATGGAAGAGCAGGGAGAGATGGAGGAGAGAGATGGAGGAGAGATGGAGGAGAGATGGAAGAGAGATGGAAGAGAAGGGAGAGATGGAGGAGAGATGGAAGAGAGATGGAAGAGAGATGGAAGAGAGATGGAGGAGAGATGGAGGAGAGATGGAAGAGAGATGGAGGAGAGATGGAGGAGAGATGGAGGAGAGATGGAGGAGAGATGGAAGAGCAGGGAGAGATGGAGGAGAGATGGAAGAGAGATGGAGGAGAGATGGAGGAGAGATGAAGGAGAGATGGAGGAGAGATGGAGGAGAGATGGAGGAGAGATGGAAGAGAGATGGAGGAGAGATGGAAGAGAGATGGAAGAGAGATGGAAGAGAGATGGAGGAGAGATGGAGGAGAGATGGAGGAGAGATGGAAAAGAGATGGAAGAGCAGGGAGAGATGGAGGAGAGATGGAAGAGCAGGGAGAGATGGAGGAGAGATGGAAGAGAGATGGAGGAGAGATGGAAGAGAGATGGAAGAGAGATGGAAGAGCAGGGAGAGATGGAGGAGAGATGGAAGAGAGATGGAAGAGAGAGAGAGATGGAGGAGAGATGGAAGAGAGATGGAAGAGAGATGGAAGAGAGATGGAAGAGAGATGGAGGAGAGATGGAAGAGAGATGGAGGAGAGATGGAAGAGAGGGAGAGATGGAGGAGAGATGGAGGAGAGATGGAGGAGAGATGGAAGAGAGATGGAGGAGAGATGGAAGAGAGATGGAAGAGAGATGGAAGAGCAGGGAGAGATGGAGGAGAGATGGAGGAGAGATGGAAGAGAGATGGAAGAGAGATGGAAGACAGATGGAAGAGCAGGGAGAGATGGAGGAGAGATGGAGGAGAGATGGAGGAGAGATGGAAGAGAGATGGAAGAGAGATGGAAGAGAGATGGAAGAGCAGGGAGAGATGGAGGAGAGATGGAGGAGAGATGGAGGAGAGATGGAAGAGAGATGGAAGAGAGATGGAAGAGCAGGGAGAGATGGAGGAGAGATGGAAGAGAGATGGAAGAGAGATGGAAGAGAGATGGAAGAGAGATGGAGGAGAGATGGAGGAGAGATGGAGGAGAGATGGAGGAGAGATGGAAGAGAGATGGAAGAGAAGGGAGAGATGGAGGAGAGATGGAAGAGAAGGGAGAGATGGAGGAGAGATGGAGGAGAGATGGAGGAGGGGAGAGATGGAAGAGAGGGAGAGATAGAGGAGAGATGGAGAGATGGAATTGCAGGGAGAGATGGAGGAGAGATGGAAGAGATGGAGGAGAGATGGAGGAGAGATGGAGGAGGGGAGAGATGGAAGAGAGGGAGAGATAGAGGAGAGATGGAGAGATGGAATTGCAGGGAGAGATGGAGGAGAGATGGAAGAGAAGGGAGAGATGGAGGAGAGATGGAGGAGAGATGGAGGAGGGGAGAGATGGAAGAGAGGGAGAGATAGAGGAGAGATGGAGAGATGGAAGAGCAGGGAGAGCTGGAGGAGAGATGGAAGAGAAGGGAGAGATGGAGGAGGGGAGAGATGGAGGAGAGATGGAAGAGCATGGAGAGATGGAGGAGAGATGGAGGAGGGGAGAGATGGAGGAGGGGAGAGATGGAGGAGAGATGGAAGAGAGATGTAGGAGAGACGGAGGAGAGATGGAAGAGAAGGGAGAGATGGAGGAGAGATGGAAGAGAAGGGAGAGATGGAGGAGAGAGGGAAGAGAGATGGAGGAGAGATGGAAGAGAGATGGAGGAGAGATGGAAGAGAGATGGAAGAGAGATGGAAGAGAGATGGAGGAGAGATGGAGGAGAGATGGAAGAGAGATGGAAGAGCAGGGAGAGATGGAGGAGAGATGGAAGAGCAGGGAGAGATGGAGGAGAGATGGAGGAGAGATGGAGGAGAGATGGAAGAGAGATGGAAGAGAAGGGAGAGATGGAGGAGAGATGGAAGAGAGATGGAAGAGAGATGGAAGAGAGATGGAGGAGAGATGGAGGAGAGATGGAAGAGAGATGGAGGAGAGATGGAGGAGAGATGGAGGAGAGATGGAGGAGAGATGGAAGAGCAGGGAGAGATGGAGGAGAGATGGAAGAGAAATGGAGGAGAGATGGAGGAGAGATGAAGGAGAGATGGAGGAGAGATGGAGGAGAGATGGAGGAGAGATGGAAGAGAGATGGAGGAGAGATGGAAGAGAGATGGAAGAGAGATGGAAGAGAGATGGAGGAGAGATGGAGGAGAGATGGAGGAGAGATGGAAAAGAGATGGAAGAGCAGGGAGAGATGGAGGAGAGATGGAAGAGCAGGGAGAGATGGAGGAGAGATGGAAGAGAGATGGAGGAGAGATGGAAGAGAGATGGAAGAGAGATGGAAGAGCAGGGAGAGATGGAGGAGAGATGGAAGAGAGATGGAAGAGAGAGAGAGATGGAGGAGAGATGGAAGAGAGATGGAAGAGAGATGGAAGAGAGATGGAGGAGAGATGGAAGAGAGATGGAGGAGAGATGGAAGAGAGGGAGAGATGGAGGAGAGATGGAGGAGAGATGGAGGAGAGATGGAAGAGAGATGGAGGAGAGATGGAAGAGAGATGGAAGAGAGATGGAAGAGCAGGGAGAGATGGAGGAGAGATGGAGGAGAGATGGAAGAGAGATGGAAGAGAGATGGAAGACAGATGGAAGAGCAGGGAGAGATGGAGGAGAGATGGAGGAGAGATGGAAGAGAGATGGAAGAGAGATGGAAGAGAGATGGAAGAGCAGGGAGAGATGGAGGAGAGATGGAGGAGAGATGGAGGAGAGATGGAAGAGAGATGGAAGAGAGATGGAAGAGCAGGGAGAGATGGAGGAGAGATGGAAGAGAGATGGAAGAGAGATGGAAGAGAGATGGAAGAGAGATGGAGGAGAGATGGAGGAGAGATGGAAGAGAGATGGAGGAGAGATGGAAGAGAGATGGAAGAGCAGGGAGAGATGGAGGAGAGATGGAAGAGAAGGGAGAGATGGAGGAGAGATGGAAGAGAAGGGAGAGATGGAGGAGAGATGGAGGAGAGATGGAAGAGAGATGGAGGAGAGATGGAGGAGAGATGGAAGAGAGATGGAAGAGAGATGGAAGAGAGATGGAAGAGAGATGGAGGAGAGATGGAAGAGCAGGGAGAGATGGGGGAGAGATGGAGGAGAGATGGAGGAGAGATGGAGGAGAGATGGAAGAGAGATGGAGGAGAGATGGAAGAGAGATGGAGGAGAGATGGAAGAGAGATGGAAGAGAGATGGAAGAGAGATGGAGGAGAGATGGAGGAGAGATGGAGGAGAGATGGAAGAGAGATGGAAGAGCAGGGAGAGATGGAGGAGAGATGGAAGAGCAGGGAGAGATGGAGGAGAGATGGAGGAGAGATGGAAGAGAGATGGAAGAGAAGGGAGAGATGGAGGAGAGATGGAAGAGAGATGGAAGAGCAGGGAGAGATGGAGGAGAGATGGAAGAGCAGGGAGAGATGGAGGAGAGATGGAGGAGAGATGGAGGAGAGATGGAAGAGAGATGGAAGAGAAGGGAGAGATGGAGGAGAGATGGAAGAGAGATGGAGGAGAGATGGAAGAGAGATGGAAGAGAGATGGAAGAGAGATGGAGGAGAGATGGAGGAGAGATGGAGGAGAGATGGAAGAGCAGGGAGAGATGGAGGAGGGGAGAGATGGAGGAGAGATGGAAGAGAGATGTAGGAGAGACGGAGGAGAGATGTAGGAGAAGGGAGAGATGGAGGAGAGATGGAAGAGAAGGGAGAGATGGAGGAGAGATGGAAGAGAGATGGAGGAGAGATGCAGGAGAGATGGAAGAGAGATGGAAGAGAGATGGAGGAGAGATGGAGGAGAGATGGAGGAGAGATGGAGGAGAGATGGAAGAGCAGGGAGAGATTACATTTACATTACAGAGATGGGGGAGAGATGGAGGAGAGATGGAGGAGAGATGGAGGAGAGATGGAGGAGAGATGGAAGAGAGATGGAAGAGAGATGGAAGAGAGATGGAAGAGAGATGGAGGAGAGATGGAGGAGAGATGGAGGAGAGATGGAGGAGAGATGGAAGAGAGATGGAAGAGCAGGGAGAGATGGAGGAGAGATGGAAGAGCAGGGAGAGATGGAGGAGAGATGGAGGAGAGATGGAGGAGAGATGGAAGAGAAGGGAGAGATGGAGGAGAGATGGAAGAGAGATGGAGGAGAGATGGAGGAGAGATGGAAGAGAGATGGAGGAGAGATGGAGGAGAGATGGAGGAGAGATGGAGGAGAGATGGAAGAGAGATGGAGGAGAGATGGAGGAGAGATGGAGGAGAGATGGAAGAGCAGGGAGAGATGGAGGAGAGATGGAAGAGCAGGGAGAGATGGAAGAGAGATGGAGGAGAGATGGAGGAGGGGAGAGATGGAGGAGAGATGGAGGAGAGATGGAAGAGAAGGGAGAGATGGAGGAGAGATGGAGGAGCGATGGAGGAGAGATGGAAGAGAGATGGAAGAGAGATGGAGGAGAGATGGAAGAGAAAGGAGAGATGGAGGAGAGATGGAAGAGATGGGAGAGATGGAGGAGAGATGGAGGAGAGATGGAGAGATGGAAGAGCAGGGAGAGATGGAGGAGAGATGGAGGAGGGGAGAGATAGAGGAGAGATGGAGAGATGGAAGAGCAGGGAGAGATGGAGGAGAGATGGAAGAGAAGGGAGAGATGGAGGAGGGGAGAGATGGAGGAGAGATGGAGGAGGGGAGAGATGCAGGAGAGATGGAAGAGAGGGTGAGATGGAGGAGAGATGGAAGAGAGTTGGAAGAGAGGGAGAGATGGAGGAGAGATGGAGGAGAGATGGAGGAGAGATGGAGGAGAGATGGAGGAGAGGGGAGAGATGGAGGAGAGATGGAAGAGGGGGGAGAGATGGAGGAGAGATGGAGGAGAGATGGAGGAGAGATGGAAGAGAGGGAGAGATGGAGGAGAGATTGAGGAGAGATGGAAGAGGGGGGAGAGATGGAAGAGGGGGGAGAGATGGGCAGAGATGGAGGAGAGATGGAGGAGAGGGAGAGATGGAGGAGAGATGGATGAGAGGGGAGAGATGGAGGAGAGATGGAGGAGAGGGAGAGATGGAGGAGAGATGGAGGAGAGGGAGAGATGGAGGAGAGATGGAGGAGAGATGGAGGAAAGGGAGAGATGGAGGAGAGATGGATGAGAGGGGAGAGATGGAGGAGAAGGGAGAGATGGAGGAGAAAGGAGAGATGGAGGATAGATTGGTGCGGCAGGTAGCCTTGTGGTTAGAGCGTTGGGCTAGTAACTGAACGGTTGCTGGATCGAATCCCCGAGCTGTCGTTCTGCCCCTGAACAAGGCAGTTAACCCACTGTTCACCAGTAGGCTGTCATTGTAAATAAGAATTTGTTCTAAATTAACTGACTAGCCTAGTAAAAATAGATGGAGAAGAGGAGTTGAGACGGGCGTTGGAAGAGAAGTGAGCAGGAAAGCGATATTGATGGATAGAAGTTGTCAGGTCCATTTCTTGAGGACCAGTGGAGGAGACAGCCGATTTAATCAGATCGATCACTCCTGATTCAAGTCAAAATGTGACGTTTTTGCAGGTGCCCAGGATGTCAGGAGACACCTTCAAAACTGTCCACTAGGGGAAAATATGTAAAAACAAGTGTCCGGCGCAGGGATTAAACCTGTTTAGACCACTGTGGCATCCGTCCACAAAGAGTTAGCAAGGCAAGTCTTAATTCATGTCTAAACTGCACCTGGAGTACGCTGTCTGTTTTATCCCTATCGCAAACCTTCAAACCTTCGCATGCCCGACTAGCATCACCACCCTGGATGGTTCCGACCTTGAATATGTGGACAGCTATAAGTACCTAGGTGTCTGGCTAGACTGCAAACTCTCCTTCCAGACTCACATCAAACATCTCCAATCGAAAATCAAATCAAGAGTCGGCTTTCTATTCCGCAACACAGCCTCCTTCACTCACGCTGCCAAGCTTACCCTAGTAAAACTGACTATCCTACCGATCCTCGACTTCGGCGATGTCATCTACAAAATGGCTTCCAACACTCTACTCAGCAAACTGGATGCAGTCTATCACAGTGCCATCCGTTTTGTCACTAAAGCACCTTATACCACCCACCACTGCGACTTGTATGCTCTAGTCGGCTGGCCCTCGCTACATATTCGTCGCCAGACCCACTGGCTTCAGGTCATCTACAAGGCCATGCTAGGCAAAGCTCCACCTTATCTCAGCTCACTGGTCACGATGGCAACACCCATCCGTAGCACGTGCTCCAGCAGGTGTATCTCATTGATCATCCCTAAAGCCAACACCTCATTTGGCCGCCTTTCGTTCCAGTACTCTGCTGCCTGTGACTGGAACGAACTGCAAAAATCGCTGAAGTTGGAGACTTTTATCTCCCTCACCAACTTCAAACATCAGCTATCCGAGCAGCTAACCGATCGCTGCAGCTGTACATAGTCTATTGGTAAATAGCCCACCCATTTTCACCTACCTCATTCCCATACTGTTTTTATACTGTTTTTTATTTATTTACTTTTCTGCTCTTTTGCACACCAATATCTCTACCTGTACATGACCATCTGATCATTTATCACTCCAGTGTTAATCTGCAAAATTGTATTATTCGCCTACCTCCTCAAGCCTTTTGCACACATTGTATATAGACTGCCCATTTTTTTCTACTGTGTTATTGACTTGTTAATTGTTTACTCCATGTGTAACTCTGCGTTGTCTGTTCACACTGCTATGCTTTATTTTGGCCAGGTCGCAGTTGCAAATGAGAACTTGTTCTCAACTAGCCTACCTGGTTAAATAAAGGTGAAATAAAAAATAAAATAAAAAACCTTAACTTAACCGTAGAGTTGTTTCTTTGTGCCTAAATGGTCTGGAGTTATTGAGGGAGCTGTTTGCCTAAATACAGCATGTCGGAAGTCAAAAATAGACGTTTGTCCAAGGAGTCTATGATATCTTGTTGGATTGGACACACACACAGACACACACACGTTGTCAGTGTAGACAGAATATTACCGGGCTGCTCCTTGGACCAGGCATTAATAAACCACATCCGGTCAGATGTGGTTAGAATAGGGAAGATCTAACACGATCTGATTGATAATGATGGTGGTTGATGTGCCTGTTTAACATGCTGCCTAGCTCTCTGCACTGTGTGTGTGTGTGTGTGTGTGTGTGTGTGTGTGTGTGTGTGTGTGTGTGTGTGTGTGTGTGTGTGTGTGTGTGTGTGTGTGTGTGTGTGTGTGTGTGTGTGTGTGTGTGTGTGTGTGTGTGTGTGTGTGTGTGTGTGTGTGTGTGTGTGTGTGTGTGTGTGTGTGTGTGTGTGTGTGTAGCATGCTGGCTAACCCTCTGCACGGGTGCTGCGAGGTTTAACATCATGAGATTGATAACTAGACGTGCTGCAGGGGAAATTAGATTGTGCTAGAATAGTAATATCCAGCTATAATGTAATGTCATAATAAAACGATGTAATATAATACTGCACAGTAGAATAAACAGTAATGTGATTATGTAAAGCAATATGATGTAATGCTTCTGCTTGTTTGTGTGTGTGTGGGGGGGCGGAAGGAAAGAGAGAGAGAGAGAGAGAGCGAGAACCCCAAAGCCAAGGATAGTCAAATGTCAGAAAACTGTTGACAATCTTATCGTCTTAAAGACAGTTTTTACTTGGCAGTCAGTTTGTACTAGCCCAAGGTAAAGTTGTGTGTGTGCGTCTCACCCCAGACTGATTGCTGCCTAATCCATGCAGGATTGTCTGCGATTGATTCATCAATTCAAGGTACAGTTGAAGTCCAAAGTTTACATACACCGTAGGCAAATACATTTAAACTTTCACATTTAATCCTAGTAAAGATTCCCTGTCTTAGGTCAGTTAGTATCACCACTTCATTTTAAGAATATGAAATGTCAGAATAATATTAGAGAGAAGGATTTATTTCAGCTTGTATTTCTTTCATCACATTCCCAGTGGGTCAGAAGTTTGGAAGTATGCTTGGGGTCATTGTCCATTTGGAGGACCCATTTGCGACCAAGCTTTAACTTCCTGACTGATGTCTTGAGATGTTGCTTCAATATATCCACATCATTTTCCCCTCTCATGATGCCATCTATTTTGTGAAGTGCACTAGTCCCTCCTGCAGTAAAGCACCCCCCCCCCCAACATGATGCTGCCAGCCCCGTGATTCACCGTTGGGATGGTGTTCTTCGGCTTGCAAGCCTCCCCCTTTTTCCTCCTAACATGACAATGGTCATTATGGCCTAAGTTCTATTTTGGTTTCATCAGACCAGAGGACATTTCTCCAAAAAGTACGATCTTTGTCCCCGTGTGCAGTTGAAAACCGTAGTCCGTCTTTTTTTATGGTGGTTTTGGAGCAGTGGCTTCTTCCTTGGTGAGCGGCCTTTCAGGTTATGTCGTTATAGGACTCGTTTTACTGTGGATATACTGTAGATACTTTTGTACCGGTTTCCTCCAGTATCTTCACAAGGTCCTTTGCTGTAGTTCTGGGATTGATTTGCACTTTTCGCACCAAAGTACATTCATCTCCTTCCTGAGTGGCATGACGGCTGCGTGGTCCCATGTTGTTTATACTTGCGTACTATTGTTTGTACATATGAACGTGGTCCCTTCAGACGTTTGGAAATTGCCCCCAAGGATGAACCATACTTGTGGAGGTCTACAATTGGCTGAATTCTTTTGATTTTCCCATGATGTTAAGCAAAGAGGCACTGAGTTTGAAGGTAGGCCTTGAAATACATTCATAGGTACACCTCCAATTGACTCAAATGATTCTGGAATTTTCCAAGCTGTTTAAAGGCACAGTCAACTTATTGAATGTAAACTTCTGACCCACTGGAATTGTGATACAGTGAATGATAAGTGAAATAATCTTTCTGTAAACAATTGTTGGAAAAATTACTTGTGTCATGCACAAAGTAGATGTCCTCACCGACTTGCCAAAAGTATAGTTTGTTACAAAGAAATGTGTGGAGTGGTTGAAAAACGAGTTTTAATGACTCCAAACTAAGTGTATGTAAACTTCCGACTTCAACTGTAAATGTTTACTGTTCATTTCTGATTGTTTATTTCACTTTTGTTTATTATCTATTTCACTTGCTTTGGCAATGTAAACACATGTTTCCCATTCCTAAAGCCATTTGAATTGAATTGAAACAGAGAGACCACACAACCACTCCTCCAATCTCCAGACTGTTCACAATGTGGCCAGTTCTTATCTCCAGATTGTTTACAACATGACCAGATGTTATCTCCAGATTGTTTACAACATGACCAGCTGTTATCTCCAGATTGTTTACAACATGACCAGCTGTTATCTCCAGATTGTTTACAACATGACCAGCTGTTATTTCCAGATTGTTTACATGACCAGCTGTTATCTCCAGATTGTTTACAACATGACCATCTGTTATCTTATCTCCAGATTGTTTACAACATGACCAGCTGTTATCTCCAGATTGTTTACAACATGACCAGCTGTTATCTCCAGATTGTTTACAACATGACCAGCTGTTATCTCCAGATTGTTTACAACATGACCAGCTGTTATCTTATCACCAGATTATTTACAACATGACCAGCTGTTATCTCCAGATTGTTTACAACATGACCAGCTGTTAACTCCAGATTGTTTACAACATGACCAGCTGTTATCTCCAGATTGTTTACAACATGACCAGCTGTTATCTCCAGATTGTTTACAACATGACCAGCATGTTTACAACATGACCAACATTGTTTACAACATGACCAGCATTGTTTACAACATGACCAACATGTTTACAACATGACCAGCTGTTAACTCCAGATTGTTTACAACATGACCAGCTGTTATCTCCAGATTGTTTACAACATGACCGGCTGTTAACTCCAGATTGTTTACAACATGACCAGCTGTTATCTCCAGATTGTTTACAACATGACCAGCTGTTATCTCCAGATTGTTTACAACATGACCAGCTGTTATCTCCAGATTGTTTACAACATGACCAGCTGTTATCTCCAGATTGTTTACAACATGACCAGCTGTTATCTCCAGATTGTTTACAACATGACCAGCTGTTATCTTATCTCCAGATTGTTTACAACATGACCAGCTGTTATCTTATCTCCATATTGTTTACAACATGACCAGCTGTTATCTCCAGATTGTTTACAACATGACCAGCTGTTAACTCCAGATTGTTTACAACATGACCAGCTGTTATCTCCAGATTGTTTACAACATGACCAGCTGTTAACTCCAGATTGTTTACAACATGACGAGCTGTTATCTCCAGATTGTTTACAACATGACCAGCTGTTATCTCCAGATTGTTTACAACATGACCAGCTGTTATCTCCAGATTGTTTACAACATGACCAGCTGTTATCTCCAGATTGTTTATAACGTGACCAGCTGTTATCTTATCTCCAGATTGTTTACAACATGACCAGCTGTTATCTCCAGATTGTTTACAACATGACCAGCTGTTAACTCCAGATTGTTTACAACATGACCAGCTGTTATCTCCAGATTGTTTACAACATGACCAGCTGTTATCTCCAGATTGTTTACAACATGACCAGCTGTTATCTCCAGATTGTTTACAACATGACCAGCTGTTATCTTATCTCCAGATTGTTTACAACATGACCAGCTGTTATCTCCAGATTGTTTACAACATGACCAGCTGTTAACTCCAGATTTTTTACAACATGACCAGCTGTTATCTCCAGATTGTTTACAACATGACCAGCTGTTAACTCCAGATTGTTTACAACATGACCAGCTGTTATCTCCAGATTGTTTACAACGTGACCAGCTGTTATCTCCAGATCGTTTACAACATGACCAGCTGTTATCTCCAGATTGTTTACAACATGACCAGCTGTTATCTCCAGATTGTTTACAACATGACCAGCTGTTATCTCCAGATTGTTTACAACATGACCAGCTGTTATCTCCAGATTGTTTACAACATGACCAGCTGTTATCTTATCTCCAGATTGTTTACAACATGACCAGCTGTTATCTTATCTCCAGATTGTTTACAACATGACCAGCTGTTATCTCCAGATTGTTTACAACATGACCAGCTGTTATCTCCAGATTGTTTACAACATGACCAGCTGTTAACTCCAGATTGTTTACAACATGACCAGCTGTTATCTCCAGATTGTTTACAACATGACCAGCTGTTATCTCCAGATTGTTTACAACATGACCAGCTGTTATCTCCAGATTGTTTACACCATGACCAGCTGTTAACTCCAGATTGTTTACAACATGACCAGCTGTTATCTCCAGATTGTTTACAACGTGACCAGCTGTTATCTTATCTCCAGATTGTTTACAACATGACCAGCTGTTAACTCCAGATTGTTTACAACATGACCAGCTGTTATCTTCAGATTATTTACAACGTGACCAGCTGTTAATTTATCTCCAGATTATTTACAACATGACCAGCTGTTATCTCCAGATTATTTACAACGTGACCAGCTGTTATTTTATCTCCAGATTATTTACAACATGACCAGCTGTTATCTCCAGATTGTTTACAACATGACCAGCTGTTATCTCCAGATTGTTTACAACATGACCAGCATGTTTACAACATGACCAACATTGTTTACAACATGACCAGCATTGTTTACAACATGACCAACATGTTTACAACATGACCAGCTGTTATCTTATCTCCAGATTGTTTACAACATGACCAGCTGTTAACTCCAGATTGTTTACAACATGACCAGCTGTTATCTCCAGATTGTTTACAACATGACCGGCTGTTAACTCCAGATTGTTTACAACATGACCAGCTGTTATCTCCAGATTGTTTAGAACATGACCAGCTGTTATCTCCAGATTGTTTACAACATGACCAGCTGTTATCTCCAGATTGTTTACAACATGACCAGCTGTTATCTCCAGATTGTTTACAACATGACCAGCTGTTATCTCCAGATTGTTTACAACATGACCAGCTGTTATCTTATCTCCAGATTGTTTACAACATGACCAGCTGTTATCTTATCTCCATATTGTTTACAACATGACCAGCTGTTATCTCCAGATTGTTTACAACATGACCAGCTGTTATCTCCAGATTGTTTACAACATGACCAGCTGTTAACTCCAGATTGTTTACAACATGACGAGCTGTTATCTCCAGATTGTTTACAACATGACCAGCTGTTATCTCCAGATTGTTTACAACATGACCAGCTGTTATCTCCAGATTGTTTACAACATGACCAGCTGTTATCTCCAGATTGTTTACAACGTGACCAGCTGTTATCTTATCTCCAGATTGTTTACAACATGACCAGCTGTTAACTCCAGATTGTTTACAACATGACCAGCTGTTAACTCCAGATTGTTTACAACATGACCAGCTGTTATCTCCAGATTGTTTACAACATGACCAGCTGTTATCTCCAGATTGTTTACAACATGACCGGCTGTTATCTCCAGATTGTTTACAACATGACCAGCTGTTATCTTATCTCCAGATTGTTTACAACATGACCAGCTGTTATCTCCAGATTGTTTACAACATGACCAGCTGTTAACTCCAGATTTTTTACAACATGACCAGCTGTTATCTCCAGATTGTTTACAACATGACCAGCTGTTAACTCCAGATTGTTTACAACATGACCAGCTGTTATCTCCAGATTGTTTACAACGTGACCAGCTGTTATCTCCAGATCGTTTACAACATGACCAGCTGTTATCTCCAGATTGTTTACAACATGACCAGCTGTTATCTCCAGATTGTTTACAACATGACCAGCTGTTATCTCCAGATTGTTTACAACATGACCAGCTGTTATCTCCAGATTGTTTACAACATGACCAGCTGTTATCTTATCTCCAGATTGTTTACAACATGACCAGCTGTTATCTTATCTCCAGATTGTTTACAACATGACCAGCTGTTATCTCCAGATTGTTTACAACATGACCAGCTGTTAACTCCAGATTGTTTACAACATGACCAGCTGTTATCTCCAGATTGTTTACAACATGACCAGCTGTTAACTCCAGATTGTTTACAACATGACCAGCTGTTATCTCCAGATTGTTTACAACATGACCAGCTGTTATCTCCAGATTGTTTACAACATGACCAGCTGTTATCTCCAGATTGTTTACACCATGACCAGCTGTTAACTCCAGATTGTTTACAACATGACCAGCTGTTATCTCCAGATTGTTTACAACGTGACCAGCTGTTATCTTATCTCCAGATTGTTTACAACATGACCAGCTGTTATTTTATCTCCAGATTATTTACAACATGACCAGCTGTTATCTCCAGATCGTTTACAACATGACCAGCTGTTATCTCCAAATTGTTTACAACATGACCAGCTGTTGTCTTATCTCCCCATGTTTAAGTAAAAGGTTGGGGTTATATTTTTTGTTACAGATCGTTCACAACATGACCAGCTGTTGTCTTATCTCCCCGTGTTCAGGTAAAAAGTTTGAGTTTGATCCTAGATAGACTATACCCACCAATACATCATCTCACCAAGGCACTAAAGCATGTCCAGAAGCATTATTATTATTGGAAATGCAAAGAGTACACTTACATGCAGTGGGTCTTAGGTACAGAGTAGAGGTGTGTTTCAGTAAATGCTTTTAGAGTCAAACACACCACAACAACACCCCACCACACCAAGCCACACCACACAGAAACACACCACAACAACAGACCACAATAACACAACAACACATCACCCACCACAACACAGTAAGGCTGTGAAAAAATCTTGGTTCAACCGAGAGTCATCTGTTCTTTCGACCAATCGATTGGTTGAAATGTTTTAACATGTATTTCTCCATATGTGGACACATCTTATGTGTTTTAATCAAATCAACTCCATGCATTGACCTTGTCTGATGCTTTAAGCGCACTGTTTGATGAAATAATGATGGCAACAAAGAGGACAGCTGACATTTTACATGCCCGTAACCAATTGTGCTATTTTGTTTGTTTTTTGCATTGTTTGTTATTTTGTATATAATATTGCTGCTACCGTCTAATAACTTCTGGACATCATAACTGGGATTTCTCACCACGAACGGGAAGAAGCTTTTTCCTTTAATGAGTCTGTTGAGAAAGATATACTGCTCTCCTGGGAACAGGCCCAGATGCCCATAATTTGCGTGAAGTTGGTAGAGCATGGCGCTTGTAACGCCAGGGTAGTGGGTTCGATCCCCGGGACCACCCATACGTAGAATGTATGCACACATGACTGTAAGTCGCTTTGGATAAAAGCGTCTGCTAAATGGCATATATTAAGAAAATATGGAGGAAAAGAGGACGCAGATCGGGCTGCCTTTTGAGAATCCATAGGGGAGTGAGTCAATTCAATTCTACTGGCTAACATGCAATCATTGGAAAACAAAATTGATGACCTACGATTACGATTATCCTACCAACAGGACATTAAGAACTGTAATATCTTATGTTTCACCGAGTCGTGGCTGAACGTCATCACAGATAATATAGAGCTGGAGGGATTTTCAATGCAACGGCAGAACAGAGAATCTACGTCTGGTAAGACGAGGGGTGGGGGTGTGTGTCTTTTTGTCAATAACCGCTGACTTAAAGAAGTCTCGAGGTATTGCTCGCCTGAGGTAGAGTACCTTATGATAAGCTGTAGACCACACTATCTACCAAGAGAGTTCTCATCTATATTATTCGTAGCCGTCTATTTACCACCACAGACAGATGCTGGCACTATGACGTCATTCAACCGACTCTATACGGTCATAAGCAAACAAGAAAATGCTCACCCCGGTGCTCCTAGTGGCCGGGGAATTTACCAGCATGTCACATGTGCAACCAGAGGGGGAAAAAAACTCTAGACCACCTTTTAAATCTGGACGCCTATAAGAAATCACACCATGCCCTCAGACGAACCATCATTCATTGAATCCTACTACACCGGCTCTGACGCTCGTCGGATGTGGCAGGGCTTGAAAACCCAGACGTGAGCTGCCCAGTGACGCGAGCCTACCAGACGAGCTAAATGCTTATTATGCTCACTTCGAGGCAAGAAACACTTAAGCATGCATGAGAGCACCAACTGTTCTGGATGACTGTGTGATGACGCTCTCGGTAGCCGATGTGAGCAAGACCTTTAAACAGGTCAACATTCACAAAGCTGTGGGGCCAGATAGATTACCAGGACATGTACTCAAAGCTTGCGCAGACCAACTGGCAAGTGTCTGCGAGAAGTAACGTTTTATTTAATTTTATTTAACTAAGACAGGTAAAGGGGAAGCCAGATGTGTGGAATACATTTGACAAGTTGTGGAAAATACTGGAGATCAAGAAAAACAAGGTTAGGAGCCAGCGATTAGTGCATATTGTGTTCCAAACAGCTGCTGTTAAAATAACACTAAATAAATTAGAAGCATACCAGAGTGTCACGGATCCCCCCGGTTCTGCTGCTCATTCCATTCACCAGCCCTGGAGGTCTACGTCACCGGCCTTCTAGGCGTCACTGGACTGGATCATCCCCACCAACCCCGGATTGTCTTGTCTCATTACGCACACCTGGTTCCCATTCCCCCTGATTAGTATGTTATATATGTGCCCTCTGTTCCCCATTGTCTTGTCTCATTAAGCACACCTGGTTCCCGTTCCCCCTGATTAGTATGTTATATATGTGCCCTCTGTTCCCCATTGTCTTGTCTCATTACGCACACCTGGTTCCCATTCCCCCTGATTAGTATGTTATATATGTGCCCTCTGTTCCCCATTGTCTTGTCTCATTAAGCACACCTGGTTCCCATTCTCCCTGATTAGTATGTTATATATGTGCCCTCTGTTCCCCATTGTCTTGTCTCATTACGCACACCTGGTTCCCATTCCCCCTGATTAGTATGTTATATATGTGCCCTCTGTTCCCCATTGTCTTGTCGGTTATTGTCCTCATGTCCGTTGGTCCTGTGAGTACCTGTGCTCTATTGTATCGGCTTTTGTACTACGTGATATTGTTATTACGGCTCTCATCCCGTGTATTATTTAGAGTTTTACACCTCACTCTTTTGTTTAGGGTTACATCACTGTTATATATATATATATGTGTATATGTGTGTATATGTGTGTATATATGTGTATATGTGTGTATGTGTGTATATGTATATATGTATATGTATATATGTGTATATGTATATGTGTATATGTATATATGTATATGTGTATATGTATATGTGTATGTGTATATGTATATGTATATATGTGTATATGTATATGTGTATATGTATATATGTATATGTGTATGTGTATATGTATATGTGTATATGTATATGTATATGTATATGTATGTATGTATATGTATATATATTTGTATATATATTTTATATATGTGTATATATTTTATATATGTGTATATATTTTATATATGTGTATATGTGTATATATGTGTATATGTGTATATATGTGTGTGTATATGTGTATATGTGTATATATGTGTATATATGTATATATGTGTATATATGTATATATGTATTTTATATATATGTATTTTATATATGTATATATGTATTTTATATATATGTATTTTATATATGTATATATGTATTTTATATATATGTATTTTATATATGTATATATGTATTTTATATATATGTATTTTATATATGTATATATGTATTTTATATATATGTATTTTATATATGTATATATGTATTTTATATATGTGTATTTTATATATGTGTATTTTATATATGTATTTATGTATTTTATATATATGTATTTTATATATGTGTATATATGTATTTTATATATGTGTATATATGTATTTTATATATATGTATATATGTATTTTATATATATGTATATATGTATTTTATATATATGTATATATGTATTTTATATATATGTATATATGTATTTTATATATATGTATATATGTATTTTATATATGTGTATATATGTATTTTATATATGTGTATATATGTATTTTATATATGTGTATATGTATTTTATATATGTGTATATATGTATTTTATATATGTGTGTATATGTATTTTATATATGTGTATATATGTATTTTATATATGTGTATATATGTATTTTATATATGTGTATATATGTATTTTATATATGTGTATATATGTATTTTATATATGTGTATATATGTATTTTATATATATGTATATATGTATTTTATATATATATATATATATGTCTGTTTTGGGCTTCGTTCCCATCGTTTTCATGGTACTTTATTTTGGGTGGAGAAATAAATTTGATTTGAAATAAAAACCCGATTTCGTATTCCTGCGCCTGTCTCCTATCATTACACAGCGTGACAGAGTCTGTTGTAACTTTTTATTTTATTTTTGTAAAAGCCTTTATTACAGCAAATAGTAACAGTGGCATGTATTCGCGAATGTCGAAACGGAGCGGTTTATTTATTGTTCACGCCATTTATTTAAGGTTCGCTGTGTTATTTTATTTGAACTAAAATGCTTGACTGCACTTTAAATCATGAATGACTCGTATGCTGTGGGATGACATGAACAAATGAATGACTGATTGATACAGTACTGTAACCTATATAAGTATTGAAATATAGGCCTAAGTAAATGATGGTGTTAAGACTAAACAGGATGCTCTCTGAGGCCTACAGCTCGATGGTGGTTATACAAGGTTTCTATACTAAGCCTAATTCTTAGACAATTAAGGCAATGACTGTTTTCTCGTCTCTGCTGCCTCCGCCAGATTGTTCTCAACACCAATAAGCTGGTTTACTATGCTATTACATAGCGGATGCTATTACATGGTCTAGGAAATGGCCCCAATTCAACAGCGCACTGATATTTCAGAACCGCGGACAGCGACCGCTATCAAACGTTGGAGAAAGCGCATTTGTTATAATTTATTTTAAATTTTTATTAGTGTTGCACCGTTCTTACATAATATAAACATATACAATTTCAGTAGCACATGTTCTAGACTGATAGACTGTGCCACGGCCTCCACAGTGGATTAGTCCACTCAGACAGGTGCCAATCAGAAAGGTGTCTGCTAATGTTCGACTAAAGAAATCTTGGCCGATCAACAGCGTATCGACTAAACAATCGACCAGTTGACACAATGGGGTCAGCCCTACAACACACCACACCACAATACATTGCAACACCACCACAACACACCATACCACATCACAACAAACCACAACACACAGGAGAAACTTGACCTCTGGATAAACACTAAGGAGGGAGAGCTCTCCACCGCACGCACACACACGCACACACACACACACACACACACACACACACACACACACACACACACACACACACACACACACACACACACACACACACACACACACACACACACACACACACACACACACACACACACACACACACACACACACACACACACACACACACACACACACACACACACAGGAGTCAATCACCATACAGTAGAGCTCTCAAATAAAGGAATACATTTGTGTGGGTGCATGTGTGTACCGGCTTGCGTTCATTTGTGTACATTGGCAGGTCAGAGCAAAAGATCAATCTCTACTGTTGGTGGAAAAATGACAAATGCACTCAGCCATTACAGTAACTAAGAGAGCAGAAACTGTAACACTCACACTCACACTCACACTCACACACACACACACACTGACACACTGACACACACACACACACACACACACACACACACACACACACACACACACACACACACACACACACACACACACACACACACACACACACACACACACACACACACACACACACACACTGACACACTGACACACACACTGACACACTGACACACTGACACACTGACACATTCTGTTCCAAGATGGCGTAGCAGTAACTCGTCCTGTCGTATCGTCTCTCTGTAAATATCGTCTCTTTTTCGTTTTAGATATATTTTTTTTTTCTTCGCATATCTTTAAAAACATTTTGCTAAACCTAAGCTTCCAAATACTCTTCTGCAACCCGCCAATGTAGCTACTTCTCCTAAAGTATTTATATTTACTTCGAAACCGGAACCCTTCAACTGAAGCTGGCCAGCTATGCTAGCGGTCTTCAGCTAACCTTTAGCTCGGAAAGCTCTCGCCAGTTCGAACAACGCAACGCTAACCAGAGCATAACGGACCTATTTAATTTTTTTACCCCCGGATTCCCACCACAAACGGAACATTCTTCAGCTGGATCCTCACAACTAGCTATCGAGCTAAACAGCAACCCTGGTTGATTACTCCTGGCTAGAGTTTCCACCCACGTAGCTTGAAGCTAGCCCGGCCAGAGCTCCTAGCATACTCCTGGGCTACAATACCTGGACCTACGACCGGTCTATCGATGTCACCGCATGACGAGGAGTAAACAGACTCACCCCATCGCAACGTCCTCCAAAGGCTAACTCTCTAGCCCTCGCTATCTCCTTGCTTGCTAACTCGGCATGCTAACTGCTAGCTTGTTTAGCTTGTTTAGCCCAGGTCCGCTAACTACTACCTTGTTTACCCGGCCTGCTAATCTGTTAGCTTGTTAGCACAGGCCTGCTAACCGTCTGCATCGCCGCGTCCCAAAAACGCAGTGGCCCATATGTACTTTCTATCTCTTCCCGATTTTTAAAACATTTGTTTATACCTTTGTTTATACCTTCCGGAAACCTGCCTCACCCAATGTGATACGGAATCGCTGTTATCTTTATTTTTAGAACACACTCAAGAACCTCCAGAAGCTAACCAGCTAGCTAGCTACAAGCTACATAGTCATTGTTATTTTTTATTTATTTTTATTTTTATTTTTTATTATTTTTTTTATATATATTTTTTTTATTATTATTATTATTATTTTTTTACCTGGATAACACTCGCCAGTCCAGCCCCCCTGACCCACCATCCACCGCTGCCCCTGGACTCTGATCACTTGGCTACATAGCTGATGCACGCTGGACTGTCCATTAATCACGGTACTCCATTCTGCTTGTTTGTTTTATCTGTCGGCCCCGTTGCCTAGTCAATGCCATTTTACCTGCTGTTGTTATGCTAGCTGATTAGCTGTTGTCTCACCCACTGTTTTAGCTAGCTTTCCCAATTCAACACCTGTGATTACTGTATGCCTTGCTGTATGTCTCTCTCAAATGTCAATATGCCTTGTATACTGTTGCTCAGGTTAGTTATCATTGTTTTAGTTCACTATGGAGCCCCTAGTCCCACTCCTCATACCCCTTATACCTCCTTTGTCCCACCTCCCACATATGCGGTGACCTCACCCATTACAACCAGCATGTCCAGAGATAAAACCTCTCTCATCATCACCCAGTGCCTGGGCTTACCTCCGCCATACCCGCACCCCACCATACCCCTGTCTGCGCATTATGCCCTGAATATATTCTACCATGCCCAGAAACCTGCTCCTCTAATTCTCTGTCCCCAACGCTCTAGGCGACCAGTTTTGATAGCCCTTAGCCGCACCCTCATACTACTCCTTCTCTGTTCCGCGGGTGATGTGGAGGTAAACCCAGGCCCTGCATGTCCCCAGGCACCCTCATTTGTTGACTTCTGTGATCGAAAAAGCATTGGTTTCATGCATGTCAACATCAGAAGCCTCCTCCCTAAGTTTGATTTACTCACTGCTTTAGCACACTCTGCTAACCCGGATGTCCTTGCCGTGTCTGAATCCTGGCTCAGGAAGGCCACCAAATATTCAGAGATTTCCATACCCAACTATAACGTCTTCCGTCAAGATAGAACTGCTAAAGGGGGAGGAGTTGCAGTCTACTGTAGAGATAGCCTGCAAAGTAATGTCATACTTTCCAGGTCCATACCCAAACAGTTCGAACTACTAATTCTGAAAATGATTCCCTCCAGAAATAAGTCTCTCACTGTTGCCGCCTGCTACCGACCCCCCTCAGCTCCCAGCTGTGCCCTGGACACCATTTGTGAATTGATTGCCCCCCATCTAGCTTCAGAGTTTGTTCTGTTAGGTGACCTAAACTGGGATATGCTTAACACCCCGGCAGTCCTATAATCTAAGCTAGATGCCCTCAATCTCACACAAATCATCAAGGAACCCACCAGGTACAACCCTAACTCTGTAAGCAAGGGCACCCTCATAGACGTCATCCTGACCAACTGGCCCTCCAAATTCACTTCCGCTGTCTTCAACCAGGATATCAGCGACCACTGCCTCATTGCCTGTATCCGCTACGGTGCCGCAGTCAAACGACCACCCCTCATCACTGTCAAACGCTCCCTAAAACACTTCTGTGATCAGGCCTTTCTAATCGACCTGGCCCGGGTATCCTGGAAGGACATTGACCTCATCCCGTCAGTTGAGGATGCCTGGTCATTCTTTAAGAGTAACTTCCTCACCATTTTAGATAAGCATGCTCCGTTTAAAAAATGCAGAACTAAGAACAGATACAGCCCTTGGTTCACTCCAGACCTGACTGCCCTCGACCAGCACAAAAACATCCTGTGGCGGACTGCAATAGCATCGAACAGTCCCCGCGATATGCAACTGTTCAGGGAAGTCAGGAACCAATACATGCAGTCAGTCAGGAAAGCTAAGGCCAGCTTCTTAAAGGCAGAAGTTTGCATCCTGTAGCTCCAAATCCAAAAAGTTCTGGGACACTGTGAAGTCCATGGAGAACAAGAGCACCTCCTCCCAGCTGCCCACTGCACTGAGGCTAGGGAACACGGTCACCACCGACAAATCCATGATTATCGAAAACTTCAACAAGCATTTCTCAACGGCTGGCCATGCCTTCCGCCTGGCTACTCCTACCTCGGCCAACAGCTCCGGCCCCCCCGCAGCTCCTCGCCCAAGCCTCTCCAGGTTCTCCTTTACCCAAATCCAGATAGCAGATGTTCTGAAAGAGCTGCAAAACCTGGACCCGTATAAATCAGCTGGGCTTGACAATCTGGACCCTCTATTTCTGAAACTATCCGCCGTCATTGTCGCAACCCCTATTACCAGCCTGTTCAACCTCTCTTTCATATCGTCTGAGATCCCCAAGGATTGGAAAGCTGCCGCAGTCATCCCCCTCTTCAAAGGGGGAGACACCCTGGACCCAAACTGTTACAGACCTATATCCATCCTGCCCTGCCTATCTAAGGTCTTCGAAAGCCAAGCCAACAAACAGGTCACTGACCATCTCGAATCCCACCGTACCTTCTCCGCTATGCAATCTGGTTTCCGAGCCGGTCACGGGTGCACCTCAGCCACACTCAAGGTACTAAACGACATCATAACCGCCATCGATAAAAGACAGTACTGTGCAGCCGTCTTTATCGACCTTGCCAAGGCTTTCGACACTGTCAATCACCATATTCTTATCGGCAGACTCAGTAGCCTCGGCTTTTCGGATGACTGCCTTGCCTGGTTCACCAATTACTTTGCAGACAGAGTTCAGTGTGTCAAATCGGAGGGCATGTTGTCCGGTCCTCTGGCAGTCTCTATGGGGGTGCCACAGGGTTCAATTCTCGGGCCGACTCTTTTCTCTGTGTATATCAATGATGTTGCTCTTGCTGTGGGCGATTCCCTGATCCACCTCTACGCAGACGACACCATTGTATACACTTTCGGCCCGTCATTGGACACTGTGCTATCTAACCTCCAATCGAGCTTCAATGCCATACAACACTCCTTCCGTGGCCTCCAACTGCTCTTAAACGCTAGTAAAACCAAATGCATGCTTTTCAACCGATCGCTGCCTGCACCCGCATGCCCGACTAGCATCACCACACTGGATGGTTCCGACCTTGAATATGTGGACACCTATAAGTACCTAGGTGTCTGGCTAGACTGCAAACTCTCCTTCCAGACCCTTATCAAACATCTCCAATCAAAAATCAAATCAAGAGTCGGCTTTCTATTCCGCAACAAAGCCTCCTTCACTCACGCTGCCGCCAAGCTTACCCTAGTAAAACTGACTATCCTACCGATCCTCGACTTCGGCGACGTCATCTACAAAATTGCTTCCAACACTCTACTCAGCAAACTGGATGCAGTTTATCACAGTGCCATCCGTTTTGTCACTAAAGCACCTTATACTACCCACCACTGCGACTTGTATGCTCTAGTCGGCTGGCCCTCGCTACATATTCGTCGCCAGACCCACTGGCTTCAGGTCATCTACAAGGCCATGCTAGGCAAAGCTCCACCTTATCTCAGCTCACTGGTCACGATGGCAACACCCATCCGTAGCACGTGCTCCAGCAGGTGTATCTCATTGATCATCCCTAAAGCCAACACCTCATTCGGCCGCCTTTCGTTCCAGTACTCTGCTGCCTGTGACTGGAACTAATTGCAAAAATCGCTGAAGTTGGAGACTTTTATCTCCCTCACCAACTTCAAACATCAGCTAGCTGAGCAGCTAACCGATCGCTGCAGCTGTACATAAATCTATTGGTAAATAGCACACCCATTTTCACCTACCTCATCCCCACAGTTTTCATTTATTTACTTTTCTGCTCTTTTGCGCACCAATATCTCTACCTCTACATGATCATCTGATCATTTATCACTCCAGTGTTAATCTGCAATATTGTAATTATTCGCCTACCTCATGCCTTTTGCACACATTGTATATAGACTCCCCTTTTTTCTCTGTGCTATTAACTTGTTAATTGTTTACTCCATGTGTAACTCTGTGTTGTCTGTTCACACTGCTATGCTTTATCTTGGCCAGGTCGCAGTTGCAAATGAGAACCTGTTCTCAACTAGCCTACCTGGTTAAATAAAGGTGAAATAAAATAAAAATAAATAAAATAAAACACTAACACACACACTAACACACACACTAACACACTCACTCACACACTCACACTAACACACACACTAACACACTCACTAACACACTCACACACACACACACTCACACACACACTCACACACACACTCACACACACACTAACACACTCACTCACACTAACACTAACACACACACTAACACACTCACTCACACACTCAAACTCACACACACACAGGAACAAACACATAAACAAAAACACAGAAACACACGCACGCACGCACGCACGCACGCACACACACACACACACACACAGCAGTCACTCAGCGGAGTCCCTACCATGGCATTACACACACACACACACACACACAGAAACACACACACTAACACACACACACACAGCAGTCCCTCAGCGGAGTCCCTACCATGGCATTACACTGGAAACACACACACACACTGTAGATGTGAGGCTCTGAATGTGACCTTGTGTCTGCAGTGAAACAGAAGTGAAGGCAGTATGCTGTACGTGTATACACCTTCCCTTCTATCTGCAGATAAAGATACCTCATCTGATCTAAACAGGTGGAAATCGGGAGATAAGAACATTGTAAATGGACAAATGCAGAAGGCAAAGATTTATTTTCAAAAACATAAATCTGTAAAAAATATTCTGTGAAGTAACATTGTTGATAATACAGAGTATATAGACATATACATGTAAATGGCTGAGTAAAATGTTGCACTAGAATAGACTAAAGGACTACAAATACCAATGTTAAGGACTACAAATACCAATGTTAAAGGACTACAAATACCAATGTCAAAGGACTACACATACCAATGTCAAAGGACTACACATACCAATGTCAAAGGACTACACATACCAATGTCAAAGGACTACACATACCAATGTCAAAGGACTACACATACCAATGTCAAAGGACTACACATACCAATGTCAAAGGACTACACATACCAATGTCAAAGGACTACACATACCAATGTCAAAGGACTACACATACCAATGTCAAAGGACTACACATACCAATGTCAAAGGACTACAAATACCAATGTCAAAGGACTACACATACCAATGTCAAAGGACTACACATACCAATGTCAAAAGACTACGTATTTAGGCAATTTATTGATACATTTCCCAACCTTGAACATTTTATATTTTTCAGGAGAGAGCCACACTGAGTTTGTAACAGAGTACAATAATCATGTAGTTATTTGCCTGTGATTAAGGTTAATCGGGCCTGTAGCTAACCATGCAGTCTACCGTAGTTAATGAGTAGATAACCATGCAGTCTACCGTAGTTAATGAGTAGATAACCATGCAGTCTACCGTAGTTATAGAGTAGATAACCATGCAGTCTACCGTAGTTAATGTGTAGATAACCATGCAGTCTACCGTAGTTAATGAGTAGATAACCATGCAGTCTACCGTAGTTAATGAGTAGATAACCATGCAGTCTACCGTAGATAAAGAGTAGATAACCATGCAGTCTACCGTAGTTAATGAGTAGATAACCATGCAGTCTACCGTAGTTAATGAGTAGATAACCATGCAGTCTACTGTAGTTAATGAGTAGATAACCATGCAGTCTACCGTAGATAAAGAGTAGATAACCATGCAGTCTACCGTAGATAACGAGTAGATAACCATGCAGTCTACCGTAGATAACGAGTAGATAACCATGTTGTCTACTGTAGTATAACTGTAGATAACCATGTTGTAGTATAACTGTAGATAACCATGTTGTAGTATAACTGTAGATAACCATCTTGTAGTTTAACTGTAGATAACCATGTTGTAGTTTAACTGTAGATAACCATCTTGTAGTATAACTGTAGATAACCATGTTGTAGTTTAACTGTAGATAACCATGTTGTAGTATAACTGTAGATAACCATGTTGTCTCCTGTAGTATAACTGTAGATAACCATGTTGTAGTGTAACTGTAGATAACCATGTTGTAGTATAACTGTAGATAACCATGTTGTAGTATAACTGTAGATAACCATGTTGTAGTATAACTGTAGATAACCATGTTGTAGTGTAACTGTAGATAACCATGTTGTAGTGTAACTGTAGATAACCATGTTGTAGTATAACTGTAGATAACCATGTTGTAGTATAACTGTAGATAACCATGTTGTAGTATAACTGTAGATAACCACGTTGTAGTATAACTGTAGATAACCACGTTGTAGTTTAACTGTAGATAACCACGTTGTAGTATAACTGTAGATAACCATGTTGTAGTATAACTATAGATAACCATGTTGTAGTATAACTGTCGATAACCATGTTGTAGTATAACTGTAGATAACCATGTTGTCTACTGTAGTATAACTGTAGATAACCATGTTGTAGTATAACTGTAGATAACCATGTTGTAGTATAACTGTAGATAACCATGTTGTAGTTTAACTGTAGATAACCATGTTGTAGTTTAACTGTAGATAACCATGTTGTAGTATAACTGTAGATAACCATGTTGTAGTATAACTGTAGATAACCATGTTGTAGTATAACTGTAGATAACCATGTTGTAGTATAACTGTAGATAACCATGTTGTAGTATAACTGTAGATAACCATGTTGTAGTATAACTGTAGATAACCATGTTGTAGTATAACTGTAGATAACCATGTTGTAGTATAACTGTAGATAACCATGTTGTAGTATAACTGTAGATAACCATGTTGTAGTATAACTGTAGATAACCATATTGTAGTATAACTGTAGATAACCATATTGTCTACTGTAGTATAACTGTAGATAACCATGTTGTAGTTTAACTGTAGATAACCATGTTGTAGTTTAACTGTAGATAACCATGTTGTAGTATAACTGTAGATAACCATGTTGTAGTATAACTGTAGATAACCATGTTGTAGTATAACTGTAGATAACCATGTTGTAGTATAACTGTAGATAACCATGTTGTAGTATAACTGTAGATAACCATGTTGTCTACTGTAGTATAACTGTAGATAACCATGTTGTAGTATAACTGTAGATAACCATGTTGTAGTATAACTGTAGATAACCATGTTGTAGTATAACTGTAGATAACCATGTTGTAGTATAACTGTAGATAACCATGTTGTAGTGTAACTGTAGATAACCATGTTGTAGTGTAACTGTAGATAACCATGTTGTAGTATAACTGTAGATAACCACGTTGTAGTATACCTGTAGATAAATATGCTGTCT
Organism: Oncorhynchus gorbuscha; assembly: GCF_021184085.1. Taxonomy (NCBI): domain Eukaryota; kingdom Metazoa; phylum Chordata; class Actinopteri; order Salmoniformes; family Salmonidae; genus Oncorhynchus; species Oncorhynchus gorbuscha. Next base: position 16,012,024 of record NC_060185.1, read on the forward strand.
GTATTACTGTAGTGTAACAGTTGGTGTGTATTGGTAATAATGAATGGCTTGAGGAACTGACAGTTACAGAGAGAGATATTAGAGGTAAATAATGCAACAGATTTGTCCAACGCAGTAAAGCTCCAACGCCACCAGGTACAGGAGACCGAGAAGGTAAAGAGGTGGGAGAGACGGGGAAACGAGAGGAGGAAAAGAAGGGGAGTGAAAGAGGGTTAGAGAGAGGAGGGAAAGAGGGGGAGAGAGGGGGAAAGAAAAAGGGAAAGGGGGAGGGAAAGAGGAGGGAGAGAGGGGGAGAGAAAGTAGGAAAAGAGGGGGTGAGAGAGGGGGAAAGAGGGGGTAGATAGAGGGGGGAAAGAGGGGGTAGATAGAGGAGGAAAAGAGCGGGTAGAGAGAGGAGGGAAGGAGGGGAAGAGGGGGAGGGGGAGGGAATGAGGGGCAGAGAGAGGAGAGAAAGAGGGGAAGAGGGGGAGGGGAGGGAATGAGGGGCAGAGAGAGGAGGGAAGGAGGGGCAGAGAGAGGAGGGAAAGAGGGGAAGAGGGGGAGGGGGAGGGAATGAGGGGCAGAGAGAGGAGGGAAGGAGGGGAAGAGGGGGGAGGGGGAGGGAATGAGGGGCAGAGAGAGGAGGGAAAGAGGGGGATTGAGGGGGAAGAGAGAGGAGGGAAGGAGGGGAAGAGGGGGAGGGGGAGGGAATGAGGGGCAGAGAGAGGAGGGAAAGAGGGGGATTGAGGGGCAGAGAGAGGAGGGAAAGAGGGGGATTGAGGGGGAAGAGAGAGGAGGGAAGGAGGGGAAGAGGGGAGGGGGAGGGAATGAGGGGCAGAGAGAGGAGGGAAAGAGGGGGAGGGGGAGGGAATGAGGGGCAGAGAGAGGAGGGAAAGAGGGGGAGGGGGAGGGAATGAGGGGCAGAGAGAGGAGGGAAAGAGGGGGATTGAGGGGGTAGAGAGAGGAGGGAAAGAGGGGGATTGAGGGGGAAGAGAGAGGAGGGAAAGAGGGGGATTGAGGGGGAAGAGAGAGGAGGGAAAGAGGGGGATTGAGGGGGAAGAGAGAGGAGGCAGAGGCAGAAAAGAGGAGGGAGAGTGATACAAGGGGTTATCTCTCTTGCTTTCCCTGTGTCCCAATATATCTCTCACTTTCTCTCTCGCTTTGCCTCTATGTTCATCTGCCCCCCTGCTGTCTAAGCCCCCCACATCCCTCTCCCCCACTGTTCCTTCCTCTCCCAGCAGTATTCCTGCCCTCTGCATCATAATATTATGGCTAATGTTTCTGGGCCACACTGTGCACGCACGCACGCACGCACGCACGCACAGGTTAGAGGGGTTTATTGTAGCCCATCTGGGCCACACTGAGGCTCAAAAGTAATGATGATGAGGGGGATAACCCTTACAGACACACACACACACACACACACACACACACACACACACACACACACACACACACACACACACACACACACACACACACACACACACACACACACACACACACACACACACACACACACACACACACACACACACTGACCAGAGCAGCTCATTTGAGAGCAGCATTGATGTGAC